>NW_025967879.1:0-25000 GCF_021869965.1 Rhincodon typus | reverse complement strand
TTTCCACATACTTGGCCCAGTCTTTGACAGCAAGATTGATCGAGTCAAGTATCCCAAATGAAGGCACAATGCCAGAACTGCTTACCCCAACTGAATGACGACTGTTGTAAGTGAATTTTCTTTCGGAGCATACTTTTTTTCCTCGTCACTACTGACATAACTCCACAGAAGCCAGTATCCTGTCACCAAGTCACCCTTTATTTACATTTGCACTGTACATGGGCTCTGACTAGCTAGGTCAGAGCCAGACCCTACAATGAATAGAATCTCAGAGTGCTATTTATATCTGTCAGCCAGGACTGTCCGTATGGCCCGGGTTAGCCACCCCAATCAAGGATCACATACTCAAAGAGATCCACCTGGCCCTCGTCCCAATCACTACATCAGGGAAGCAGGCAGGTATTTCTGCACCAATTAACATGACTCCAGGATTGTGTGTTGCCCCCTTCCCCACCACTCTACCGCCCCCTTGGATTTCTGAGGAATTGGGTCCAGTTCTAGGGGAGATGGGATCTGGACAAGCTGCACAGGTTACATTTTAATAGGAACGGGACTGATATCCTTACAAGGAGATTTGCTAGTGCTATTGATATTGGTTTGAACTAGTTTGTCAGGAGACAAGAACCTGAGGGGTAACCCAAATTGGAAGGGAGTTAAGCTAGTAGCAGGAAATAGAAAAGCTGAAAGGGAGAAATAGGGACAGAAAGAATAAAGCTGAGCATCAAGTATACTTGAATATGGAATGATGTCAAAATGACAAAGTTAAGAGCACTACACCTGAATTTTTGCAGTATTTACAGCAAAATAGTTGGTCTAAGTGCAAAAAGAGGTTATGAAATAATTGTACTACAGAACCATGATAGCATTGTGACCAGGACTGGAAACTGAATATTCAAAGTTCAGGAAGCACAGGCGAGAAGAAATAGGATAAAACGAAGAGAAAGGAGGTGGAGTTGCGCTGATAATAGCTGTACAGTATGATGAGAGCTGTACAGTACAAAGGGAGGATATCAGATACAGACGGTCTCAAAACAGAAGAAAAATGTTTGGCAACTATTTGGGTGGAACTCAGAAACAGCGAGACATTGGTTGGACTTATCTATAAATTATCAAGTAGAAGTGACAGGAATAAATTAGGAGATGAGAAAAGCTTGTAGCATGTACAACACAGTTATCATGGGTGATTCAATCTGTAAATATACCGGGTAAACCAATCCTCTAGTGCTGTGGGTTTCTGGTGTGTCTTAGGCGTGGTTTTCTACAGCAGCATGTTGAAGAGCCAACCAGAGGATGGGTTATTTTCAATCTAGTATCATGTACTGAGAAAAGGCTAATTAATAATCTTGTTGTAAGAACCTTTAAGAACGAATGATCAAAACATGTTAGAATTTTACATTGCATTTGAACATGACGTAATTCAATCTGAAGACAGTGTGTTAAATTTGAATAAGTGAAAAGCATCAGGGATAAATTGGCCAAGTTGGATTGGGAAAATACATAAAAAGGCATGATTTTATACAAAAATGGACAGTCTATAACCAACTACTATAGGCTTAACTAGTACACATTCCTTCAAGATGCAAAAACTTGATAAAGGTCAGACAACCTGCGGGACAAAGGAAATTAAAGATTGTATAAGCTTAAAAGAACAGTGTTGTAAAGCGGTCAGAAATAGCAATAAATCTGAGGATTCAGAAGGTTTTAGAATACAGAGAAAGAGGACCAAGAAACTGATAAAGGAATGAAGACTAGAATACAAATGCAAATGCAATCTCAAACAAAAAATAAATGTAAAAGTTCCTAAATGCTCCTACAGGAATGAAAAAGAAAATATTTGGCTAAGCCAAATGTGGGATCATTATAAGCAGTAAGAAGTATTTATAAGACACCAGAGAAATGGCAAAGAAGCTGAATGATTACTTTGTGTCTGTTTTTACTGAGGAAGATACATGAAATCTCCCAAAATTAGAGATCCAAGAGACTAAGGAAATTAGTACAAGAAAGAAGGCTGACCAGAGAAATTAATAGGATTGAAAGTTGTTAAGTCCCCAGGACCTGATAGTCTACATCTCAGTGCGTTGAGGGAGGTGGTTACAGAAATAGTTGATGCATTGGTGATCATTGCTCAACGTTCAATAGATGCAGGAATGAGTCCTGCAGATTGGTAGCTTATAAATATCACCCAACTACTTAAGGAAGGAGCAAGGCAAAATAAATACACAGAACAACAGCCTTACATTAGTACTGGGGAAAATACTAGAATCTGTCATTGTAGAAGTGATTAAATTAATCTAATTAGGCATAGTCAGCATTGACTTGCGAATGGAAAATTGCGTTTGGCACACTGAAGTTTTTGAGGATGTAAAAACAAAATTGAGTCGATGGCTGTCATGTTTTGGATTTTAAGAGGCTTTGCTAAGGTCTCCCACAGGATCTTGGTCAGCAAAACTGAAGCATATAGGATAGGAGGTAATGTACTGATCTGGATTAACATTGGTTTACGTGCAGAAAACAGATAGTATGAATAATTGGGTTATTCTCACACTGGCAGGCTGTGATGAGTGGAGCAACTACAAGGATTAATTCACAATATATATCAATGAATCGGATGTGAGGATTAAATGTAATATTTATAAATTTGCAAATGATCCACAGCTATGCAGTAATGTGTGTTGTGAGAAGAATGTAAGATGTTTTTGGAAAAAGGATTTGTGACTGGGCAAGAACATGGCAGATGGAATATAGTATGGAAAAAATGTCAGGTTATCCACTTTGGTTGGAGAAATAGATTTGCACAGTATTTCTTAAGTGGTGAGAGGTTTGAAAGTTTAGACATGCAAGGGAACCTGAGTGTCCTGGTCAAAAAGTCACTGAAGATGCAGCAAGCTAATGGAAGGCTAATGGATTGAAAACCCTATGACAAGAGGCTGCGACTACAAGAGTGGTGACATTTTGCTTCAATTGCATAGGATCTTGGTTAGATTACTCCAGGAGTACTGTGTGCAGTTTTGGTCTCCTTATATCAGGAAACATATTATCTCCATAGAGGGAATGCAAAAATGGTTCACCAGACTTGTTCCACTAATGACGTGTCTATCCCACAAAGACAGACTGGGCAAACTGGGATTCTCAAGTTTCAAAGAATGATTGGTGAGTGTAGAATCAACGGGCATAATTTAAAAATAAGGAGGATGTTCAGTTAGCACTGGGATAAGAATTTCTTTTTATTGAGTGGGAGGTGAATGTTTGAAATTCTGTACCCCAGAGGGCTGTTGTAGCTCAGCCCATGAATAAATTTAACAACGTCATAAAGGGTTATGGGAATAGTATGGGTAAAGGTGTTCGATCAGCCACAATCATAATAAATGGCACAGCAGGCTCACTGGGCTGAATAACCTCCTACTCCTATGTTCTGGATGCCAGTTTGAGCCAAGGCAATCACATCCACAGGAGGTGCCTACAGCTGCAGTTACTGTGGTTTAGTATCAGTGGGCTGATAAGCTGACACAGTGGCACATCACGGAGAAGTTAAATGAATACTTTATTATAGTCACTCCCTGAGGACAGGAGTCATCTGAATTGTCCAGAGGTCAGTGACAGCAGAGTATAAATGAAATTGAGGCAGGTAAAGGGACCCGGAACGCAGGAGCCTCAGACTTTACAACCTGCCAGAGGTTTCGTGGTATTTTCAGCTTGCTCAGATGACAGAGCGCAGCAGAGTGGATAAGCGAACTGATGATAGCATTGTTGTTGCACTGGAAGCCTTTCAAACAGGGGGAGCTCAAAGCAATGCAATGGTAATAGGGGACAGTATAGAGAAGGGGATTGAAATTGTTCTCTACATCAAAGAACGTGAAACTTTGTTGACTGCCCGGTGCCAAGACTTGGCTTATCTCCTATGAGCTGGAGAGAAACTCCCAGTGGGTGGGGAAGGATTCAGTGTTCATACTTCAATGAACACCAACAAAATACACAGAACTAGGGAAGAGGTTCTGTTGAGGGAGTACGAGGATAATAAATGCTGGCCTAGCTAGCAATGCCCTCATCTGTGAATGAATTTTAAAAAAAGCTAGGTGCTAAATTCAAAAGCAGAACCTCAAACGTAATAGTCCATGGATTACTAGCTGAGTCACTTAGAATTTGGCAGGTCAAATAAAATTACAGCAATGAATGCATGGCTGAAAAGTTTGTGTAGAGAAGTGGGTTCTGGTTCAGGCGGAACAGGCACCACTGCTGGGGAGAGTGGGATCTGTAACAATAGGAAAATCTTCACCTGAATCATGCTGGGACTGGTGTTCTTGTGAGCTGTATAATTAAGGGAATAGTGGGGTCTTTAACTTAATGGTGCATGGGAGGTTGGGGGGAACCAAGCTTGGATAATAGTTGCAAATCAAAGGATAGGGCCAACAGAGGACCGCAAAAAGTCATTATGGAAATTAGGGCTATTGATTGATAGGAAGGGGCACAGGCAATAAACCTAAGAATGCACTGATAATCAAAACAGAATGCTACAAAAATAACAAAAAGACAAAATTAAAGGCTCTGTATCTGAATGCACACAACGTTCATAACAAAGCAAATGAATTGACAGTGTATATTGGGGTAAATAAACATGACCGATGGCCATTACGGAGATATGCCTGCAAAATGATTAAGATTCAGTCCTGAATATTTAGGGGCATATAAAATAGAATATCATTTATTGAAGATATTGCACTGATGAAGAGGAGGAAGCTAGGTAAAGGTGGAGGCGTAGCATTGTTAATCAGGGATGCCATTGTGCTCGAGTTAGAGATGACCTTAGTTCAGGTGATCAGAATGTAGAATGTGTTTGGGTAGAGTTGAGGGATAGTAGGGAAAGAAGTCACTACTACGAGTGGTCTTCAGGTCCCCTGACTGTACCCAAAATGTAGGATGAAGCATACAAGAAAATATTTGGTTCCTGGGATAAAAGGATGGCAATATTGATTGATTGATTTATTATCATGTGTACTGAAATACAGTGAAAAACTTTGGTTCATGAGCGATACAGGCAGATCATAGAAAGCAAAGGATGTACAGATCAAAAAGACTTAGACAGAGGCATACAGGTTACAATGCACAGGGCATGTGCTAGGCAAGACCAACATTAGCAAGATCAGAGTTTTTGGAAGCTAGAAAGTCCATTCATCAGTCTGATATCAATCGGGAAGAAGCTATTCCTGAACCTGATTGTGCGTGTGTTCAGGCTTCTGTATCTTTTACCTGATGAAAGAGGTTGTAGGAGGCCATTAGTGGGGTGCGATGGGTCTTTGAGGATGTTGGCAGTCTTTCCGCAGCAGCAAGCCATGTAAATGGAGTCCATGGATGGAAGGTTGGCTTCCGTGATGGTCCAGGCTGTGCACACCACCTTCTGTAGTTTCTTTTTATCCTGGCAGAGCAGTTGCCGTACCAGGCCGTTATGCACCTAGACAGTATTCTTTCAATGGTGCACCTTTAGAAGTTGGTGAGGGTTCTTATGAATATGCCAAATTTCCTGAGCTGCCGGAGGAAGAAGTATTGACGTGCTTTCTTGACTGTCGTGTCTAAATGGGAAGTCCAGGACAGGTCGTCAGCTATCATCACTCTGAGGAACTTGATGCTCTTCACCCTCTGGACTACAGCTCTGCCTTCAACACCATTATCCCTCCAGACCGACTACAAAACTCCCAGACCTTGGTCCCACTTCCGTTGATGTAGATGGAGACGTGTTCTTCTCCTTTCCTTCTGAAGTCAACGATCAGTTCTTTACTTTTGCCGATGTTCAGAGACAAATTGTTTTCATTGTGCCACGTCACGAAGCCCTCTAACTCCCTTCTGTAGTTTGACTTGTCATTGTTAGATATCCATCCCACTACAGTGGTGTCGTCAGTGGACTTGTGGATGGTGTTCGTTCGGAATTTGGCAACACAGCCATAAGTGGAAAGGGAGTACAGCAGGGGTCTGAGGACGCATCATTGGAGGGCTCCAGTGTTGCGTGTTATGGTGGAGGAGGTGCAGTTACCTATCTTCACTGATTGTGGCCTGTGGGTCAGAAAGCTGAGGATCCAGTCGCAGAGAATGGAGTTGAGACCAAGGTCCCGGGAGTTTTGAGATCAGTCTGGAGGGATAATGGTGTTGAAGGCAGGGCTGTAGTCAATGAGCAGGAGTCTAATTTCAGTGTCTATGATGTCCAGATGTTCCAGCATTGACTGCAGAGCTAGGGATAGGACATCCTCTGTGGACCTGTCACGTCGGTGAGCAAATTGTACGGGATCGAGGCAGGTTGGAAAACTGGAATTGATGTGGGCCATGATCAACCTCTCAAAACATTTCATGAATATTGAGGTCAGAGCCACTGGGTGGTAGTCATTAAGGCATGTTGCATGTGCTTTCTTAGGTACGAGGATGATGGTGGTCTTCTTGAAGGTGGTGGGATCTTCGGCTTGTAGGAGGGAGAGGTTGAAGATGTTGGTGAATTCCTCCGCCAGTTGGTCCACACAGGATCCGAGTGCTCAGCTAGGGACATCGTCCAGACCTATCGCTTTTCTTGAGTTGACTCCCAGGAAGACCAATCTGACGTCTGAAGCGGTGATGGTAGGAACAGGTGTGTCAGGGGCTGTCAGGCAGGCATGACTACGCAGGGAGGGATGTGTCTTCGCCTGCCATCATTTCAATGCTTCGTTTTGTTTCCCGTAATGTCCTTTAGGCCTTGTCATAAGTGGCGGACGTCTGTTTGGTAGGTTTGGGTCTCTAACTTGGTCCGGTACTGCCTCTTGGCATCCCTGATGGTTTTGGGAGGTCATGTTTGGATTTCCAGTTGTGGGCCAGGAAACCGGACTTGAATGCTGCAAATCTGGTCTTCAGTAGGGAGTGAATTTCCTGGTTCATCCAAGGTTTATGGTTGGGGAACACTCAGATTGACTTCTTTCCTGTTTGTATTGTATGGTTTCAGTCCATATGCAAAGTGGAAGCATCAGATTGGCAATAGAACCAGGGATGAGGAGTTCAGAAAATGCTTTCATGATACTTTCTTAGAATAGCTTATATTTGATTATAATTGCTTTGGTATTGTGTACAAGACAGAACTTATTAATGATCTCAGCATTAAGGCATTACCATGTAGCAGTGAAAACAAATTATTGCGTTTCACCTCCAGTTTGAAAGGGAGAAGATTGAGTACTTTAAACTTAAATATGGACAACTACATGATAACAAAGCTGAACTTGATGAAATGAGCTGGGATACTAACCTCAGAGATACATCAATAGAGATGCAATGGCAGAAGGAAGGAGATATTTTAGAATACTTATATTTCTGCCATGAAGAAAATTTCTACAGGGAGAACCCACCATCCGCAACTTAACTTAGAAAGAACTTATGAAAAGAAACAAATGGAATTAAAATACATGTAACTGTGCACATACGAGTGAATCAGTGGTAGGACCTCCGTTGTTCGTGGTCTACATGAATGATTTAAAGGAAAAAAACAGCTGGTCTAATTTGTAAGTTTGTGCACGATACAAAGATTGGTGGAGTTGCGAGTAATGAGGAGGATTGTCAGAGGATACAACAGGATATAGATCAGTTGGAGGCACAGGCAGAAAAACGGCAGATGGAGTTTAATCTGGACAAATGGGAGATGATCCATTTTGGAAGGTCAAGTACAGGCGGATATCACACAGTGAATCAGAACCCTTAGGAGTATTGATACACAGAGGGATCTGAGTATGCAGGTCCACAGATCACTGAAAGTGACAGCACAGTTAGATAAAGCAGTAGAAAAGGCCTATGCGATGCTTGCCCTCATTGCAAGGGACATGGACTATATGGATAGGCAAGTTATGCTGCAGCTTTGTAAAACTTTAATTAGGCCACACTTAGAATATTGCATGTCACTGTTTCTGGTCACCACACTACCAGAAGGATGTGGACATGCCTGGTATGGGGGATTTTAGCTATGAAGAAAGATTGGATAGATTGGATTTATTTTCACTGGAATGCAGGAGGTTGAGGGCATGACGTAATAGAAGTTTATAAGATTTGAGAGTGGCATGGATAGTGGAAAGTATGAGGCTTTTTTTCCCAGGGTAGAGGAGTCAATTACTTGGGGACACAGGTTCAAGATGTGGGGGAACAGGTTTAAAAGTGATGTGTGAGGCAAGTTTTTCACACAAAAAATGGTGGGTACCTGGAACGCGAGGCCAGAGGAGGTGGTGCAAGCAGACACAATAGCAGCATTCATGGATGAATACATGAATAGGAAGGGAATTGAAGGATACGGATTCAGTAAGTGAAGACAGTCTTAGTATGGAAGGGCAAAATGTGTCAGCGCCGGCTGGGAGGGCCAAAGGGCCTGTCGTGTGCTGTATTATTCTTTAGCAGGTCAGATGACTGATGAGATTATAAAGGATGGCAGAGAATCACTAAAAGGTTAATCAGTAGAAACATTATGAGAGAAAGCTAGTTAAAAATGCAAAAATAGATAGCTAGTTTTTCAAAATGTCTAGAAAGTAAAAGAAAATACAGTGAGTATTGGTCCTCTACAGAATTGGAATGAGGAAAAAGGAGATGACAAAAACAAATATTTTGCTTCACTACAGAGAGTACAAAAACATCCCAGTAATAAGTGTAAGTCAGGAACTGGAAGAAGCAGAAGATCTCCGTGAAATTACAATCACCAGTAAAGCAGTACGAAGGAAATTGATCGAGTTGTGGAGAAACAAGTCCCCAGGTCCTGACAGATTTCATCCTAGGGTCTTGAAAATGGTAGCTAATGAGATAGTAGATGACAGACTAACTTTCCCAAACTCACTGGATTCTGGAAAGGTTCTATCATACTGGAAAGTAACAAATTTAATCTCTCTATTCAAGAAGGGGAGGGATGGAGGAAGGAAGGCAGAAAACACAAAACTGTAGGCCAGTTACTTTGACATCTGTATGGGGACAATGTTAGAATTGATCATTAAGCATGTTAAAGCTTGACACAAAAAAATCCAATGTAATCTCGAAGCATCACTATGGTCTTGTGAAAGGAAATAATGTTGAACCAAATTCTTCGAGCTCTTTGAAAGAGTAACATGCACTGTTGGTAAAGGAAGCCTGCTGGCACACCTAGATTTCCAAACACATTTGACACGGTGTGAAGTAAAGGTCGTTGTACAAAGTCAAAGCACATGGTGTAAAGAGTAACATACTTGCTGGCAGAAAACAGACAGCCTGCATAAATAGGTTTTTTACTGTTTGGCATAACGTGATGAGTGATTCCTGTAGACGGCTGTGCTGACGACTAAGTTTTTCACAATTTAGGTTAATGAGTAAGGTGAGGTAAGTGAAGGCATGGTGACTGAAGTTGCAGATGACCCAAAGATAGGTAGGAATGAATGTTGTGAATGGATATTTGAAGTTGCAGAACAGCATGTGTAGGCTGATTGAGTGAGTAAAAATTTGACAAGTATAATGTATGAAAATGTGAAATTGTTCATTTTAGCAGAAAGAATTAAAAAAAACTAAACAGAGAATGACTGCATGAATTCTGAGGTGCAGAGGGATGTAGGTACTCTAGTGTACGATTCACAAAATGCTAGTATACAGAAACAGCACATAATTAGGAAGGCTAATGGAATGCTATCCATTCTAATGATAGCCATAATGTGGAGGTGCCACTGTTAGACTGGGGCAGAACAAGTCAGAAGTCACATGAGACCAGGTTATAGTCCAACAGGTTTATTTAAAATTGCACAAGCTTTCGGAGCATAACCCTTCTTCAGGTGCAATGAGAAATGAGAACACACAGACACAGAGATCATAGATTGAGAGATCAAGGGCAGAGAGATCAAAAGATCATACAACTGGTGTGAGTGGAATGTCAGATAATATGTCTCTGCAGGTGATCAGGAGTGTTAGAGTGTAGAGTGCTTATAAAATCAATGTCAGTGTTGTGCTGTCATGACAATCAGGCAGAGTGATAAGAATATACAAAAGGTGACATCTCAGGTCAGGCACTGAATTGTAGGTGTTCAGAATCAGTCTCAGAGTTTTAACCTGGAATCAGGAACAAAAACAAAGGTGCTGGAAAAGCTCAGCAGGTCTGGCAGCATCTGTGAAGGAAAAAACAGAGTTAACGTTTCGGGTCCGGTGACCCTTCCTCAGAACTCATTTTTTAACCTGGAATCAGGCTGGTTTTATTCTGAAAGCAGGAATTTATAAGATGTTACAATGGCTGACTGTGACTACAAATTGTGTGTTTTTTGAACAAAATAGAATGCATCTGCAAATAAACAAACATCTTGGATGAAATGATTCATCCTAAAGATTGTGTGTGTGCACGTGTGTGTGAGAGAGAGACAGAGAGTGAGAGGGAGTGTCTGTGTGTATGTGCGTGCTTGTGAGAGTCTGAGAGAATATATGTGTGTGTTTGTGTGACAGACAGTGTGTGCACGTGTGTGTGTGTGCACGCGCCTGAGTGAGTGTGTGTGAGAGAGAGCGAGAGAAATAACTAATTCAAAACTGTACCTACAATTCAGTGTCTGACCTGAGATGTCACCTTTTGTGTATTCCTATTGCTATGCCTGGTTTTCAATTGTGTATTTTACACAAAATTCACATTTTGAATACTGTGTGCAATTTTTCTCTAATCATTTTAGGGAAAGATGTAAATGTATTGGAAGCAATTCACAGCAAGTTTCCTAGATTGACACCTGGACTAAGTAGGTTGTCTTGTGAGCAAAGATTGGGGAGACTGAGCTGGTTTCCACTGGCGTTTAGAAAAATAGGGGTGATTTGAAATAAGTGCGCAAGGTTCTGAATGGACTAGACAGTGTGGATGTGGAAATGTTGTTTACTTTTCTTGGTGCACCCAGAACTAGGGGACACTGTTTTATTATTAGGGGTTACGCTTTTAGGGTGGAGGTGAGGGGACTTTTTTTCACTCAAATGGTTGTGTAGCTTTGGAACTCTCTGCCACAGATGTGGAGGAGGCAGGGTCTTTCTATATTTTTAAAGCAGAGGTAGATAGATTTTGTAAGGCAAATGAATTAGATGTGACTGTATAATTAGAAACTGATAAAGATCAGCTATGGCCTTAATGAATGGCACAGCAGGCTGAAGAGGGCAAATGGCCTACATCTGGCCCTAGTTCATATGTGTCTGTGCCAATGCTCTGCAAAAGCAATTCACCTAAGTCCATTAGCTTTCCCCAGAAATATTGTCTACTAATGATTACAAGATGATTACAGATTACAAGGGCAAAAGATCTGCCTGGTTAATTGTTACTCATTGGGAAGGGGATCCTCTGCAGAGGATCAATGGTGGCTCTACTGAAGTGGTTGCATTAAGTCAAATGTTGGAACCCATGGCCTAATTTCCCTTTAAATAACAGTACACCAGAATTCAATGCATGCAATGAAACTACTCTATTTACTTATCCCAATTCACATCAAACTACTTCGGATAAATAAATAGAACCAAATGGATTTCAATAAGAAAACTCAGGAGATTGGTGGGCTTGTTTAAAAGTATTCAATAAATCTGTTTTCTTTTGTTAGAGTCCATAGCTCAACACTCCCCTGGGCCTTTCTGAACAGGCACAGATATATCCTTCAGCAGTCTCAAACATCCATTGTGTGTTCCTTCTGGAGTTCCTGTAGGAATATACTGTAAACACTTGGCTTTTGTGGAGGTCCATACTTTTTAAATGCCCTGCTCTTTGGAGTCTTTTGGCATTTGAGTGCAATTTTACTCTCATCTTTTTGAAATACTTATGGAATTCAATGAATTATTATGGATATTCTATACATGGTTACAAAAAAATAACTCTTAGACAATCAAATACAATGTACCTAGGACCCCTGAAACTTGCAGAATCAAAACACATTTATCCAATTTTACAACCATGCCCATATGCCCTGGTTATTGAAGAATGGCCCACATGGATTTAGTTCACTGCAAAAGCATTGAAAGACTGATACGGGGGTCATTGTTCCAAAACCAGTTTGTGCAGGTGATAACCTTTATAATGCAGGTTCTATCAACAATTTTTAATTTTGCAAAGTTGCTTCCTTGAGTTGATTCATGTTTCCTGTGACGTGAAACTTACAATATTATGAGTATAGTATATGGATCAGTGGTCTGCTGCAAACTTTAAAGGCTCACTTAGAGTTGGGAGGCATGCTGGGAGCAAGAATAATGCACCTGTCAACTTCCTTAAAGCTGAGGTCACATGTGAGTACTATTCCAAGGTGCTCAGGTGAGGATTTTCTTGGGGCATCATACAGAAAAGGCAGAAGGGTATGCACACACAAATGCTTAGTGCATTCAGAAATCTGCCAACTTGTTTGCTGTGTGAGGAAGCCCTGTGGAATGTGACACTGAATAACGTACTCAGGTTTGGGCCTAGCGTTTTCAGAACAGAACAAGCAGGCACTACCCCATTTGTGGACCCAAGCATGATGCAGCTTTTGATGGCTGATGTTTTGCAGAGTACACTGTTGGGCAAATGGCTTCATTCTATGCTGTAAATTTCTGATTCTAGGGATGTTCACAATCAGCAAAGGCACATAGAGGTTAGACAAAAAAGGAATGATTTAGGGCAATTTGTTCACATCTGTATGAATATTGGATAGCTTGATTGATAAAGTTGGTCTGGAATATTTGTGCATTGATTGCTTTTTATTTCAGCATTGCAGTCAAGAGGATGCTGTGACAGTCAGTGTAAGAGGCAAAGGTGTATGGAACTGCTGTTGGATAGGGTTGACTTGCACTGCATTTGGATGTACTGATCACAGGCAGCCTGGCCAGAAAGGGCTGTGTTGGATGCCTCCTCTCTTTCTATTGCTTTTCCTCTTCTGCATATATATTATCAAGTTGTATGCTCATGAAGGCAGTTTTGCAGCGTAGAGAAGTTAACAACTAATTATAACACATGCTTCGGTGAGTACTCTAGAGTTCAGAGTGTTCCGGCCAGTATAAACATTTCTTAAGAACCACAGTAATCTGTTTGATGATATTTCATTTGGCACAATAGTTCCCCATTATACACATGCTGCCACTGTATACATAGGTTATACAACAGAATCACTAGTCAGCTGGCGAGCAGATAGGTCAATAGATGCTCTCTGACTTCACGGTGGCCCAAATGCTGATGGTACAGCAGATTAAAACAGACTAAAGACATCCTGGCTTCTGACAGAATAGCAGACACTAGCCTACATGTTAAAATGAATATGGTTGCACAGCAATGGCATGTTGAGAAATGGGACATTTCTGAATTTACATGTGAAACCCTTAACATGGTCTATGTGTACTTAACGGTATCCTACACTCAGGAGGGGTATACTGGAGAAGTTGGGTGCTCAATTTTCTGTCTTTCCAGATGAAAGAGGGTATGTAATGTGTTTTTTCTTTGTACACAGATTGGCAATGAAAACAAACTACAAGTTATTGGAGATATTGCCTGCTCTAGCCTAGAAGGAGCTTGATGCAGAAAGAGTTCAGCACCATAATTACCTTTATAGGCACTGGAAATGCTGTCTTCACTCTAGCTCTGAGGCTGCTGATCTTATCGTTATGGGTGGCATATCACACATACTGTCCTTTGCTGGACATAGGCATGTCGCTCCCCTAAGACCCTGATCCTGCTGAGTTTGCTCTCCCTCCCACTTCTCCTCCTCCTTGCCCTTCCTGTGCTTTGAGCAAATTGATCTCTTCTGCATTGCCTCTGCTGATTTTTCCTGCATTGCTACAAACTACAGCATAGAGGGACTTTTGTGTAATTCTAATTATTGTGGTAAATTTGACTTGTAAGCTGCAATATTTGTTACTACGGGTGTCTCTTCAAGTCCCACATGGCATCCTGCTGCACACGAACATTACTAGCACTGGCCACACTTGATGCCATTTTAAGAAGATTATTGGCATGGGAATCTGAAGCATACATGGTAGCGAATCATGGCTTCCCTTAGTGTATAACTCTCACTCAACTCTGAGGCATTTTGAACTGAACACTGAACTGAAAATAGGCTGTCCATTTGCCATTGCTGTATGGAGCAAATACCTAGGGCCAATTTCACCTCGTCTTAAAAATAATGAAATTGTTGTTTTAGCATTTACTGCATTCCAACAAATGCATTATTTGAAATTGGTTTATGATTTTAAAATTGTACATATTTGTAGCTATATGCCAATGCTGAACTCTCAAAGCTGAGAATCTAAGAGTTTTGCTGTGTGAACAAGTGAATTTTGTTTTGACCTAGTAGATCACTGTTACTTTCTTAAAACAATTTGTCAGCAATTAACGATCAATTTTTATAGTCATAGAATGAGATATTTATTTGGCTTATGAAACTGTAGCTCATCCAATAAACAGTAAAATTGAAAATGGAGCTCTATTAGTGACTCACGACTATGTGGCCAAATTCAGCTCTAACTCCATTTAAAAATTTGCAGATTACACCATCGTAGTGGATCTCAAACAACGAAGAGACAGATTATAGGAAACAGATAGACAGCTTAGTGGCATGGCATAAAGACAACAATCTCTCCCTCAATCTGTAATGGTTGACTCATCATTCACTGAAGTTATAAAGAAAGACATTTAGCGCATCAATATCTGTGATATAAATAAGTTTTTTCTGATTTAAAGATATTGCATTGGTTGCCCATCAATTGTTCACTTAGTTTAAGTATAATTTCACATGATGATGCTGAACCAGCGCACTGAGTGCAGGGGAATATACCTCATAGAAGATCATCAAAATAATCAATTTAATGGTTGTGTAAAAGGAAATTCTAGGCAAATGGTTGTTTTCAAGCCAACACTTTAGTTGCCTACAAGTTTAAGATTTTTTGATACACCTATTATCACTTATTCAGTTTCTTGAGTCCAGAAAAACCTGAGAATGTCATTGCCATGTGTATCTGAAACAGAAAAGAGAAATTAATGTTTCAGCTGTTGACTCCTAGCTACACTTGAAAAACGTGCAGGCTTGTTTTGTTTTCATATTCTGATAAAATATCTGTGCCTGAAGCATTTAACCTGTTTAATTTATTTTCAGACACTGAGAAATCCATTTTATATCTCCAGCATTTTCAGCCTTTTATTTTAGATTTTCAGTATTTGCAGACTGCACAGCACAAAGGCCAAAGGGATGGATAATTGAAACACAAGGCCTAAATTGAGTACTTTAAAATAGCCTCTCAACTTTTATTTTTCATATGATCACCACAGAAATAAACTGCATAATGTTATATCATTAGATGCTGTTAGATAAAGGTAACTGTTATTCAATTCTTTGCTTTGCGGCATGAAGAATTCTGTCAAAAGTTTAAAGTCTAATGTCAGCTGTTTTTGTAACAAAACTACTGGAAATATAATTAATTAACATCAATTCCCAACAGCTGTTGTCACATTAGTGCAATTTGTAAAAATTCCACATTAATGAACTAAAGCCTCAAACATGATAATATTCAATTTCTAGCAATTAAGGCAAGTTGAGACTGCTCTACACAGTGGGCTCTTGTAGGCACTGGTAATGTCCCTACCCAAGTCAGGAAACCCGTGTCCAAATCCCACCTGCTCCAGAGAAGTGTCATAACATCTCTGGACAGGTTGATTAAATATATCTGGACAGCCCTACAATGGGGGATTTTGTGGTGTAGGGTAGTGTCCTTACTTTTGAGCCAGCTCAACCTACCCTGGAAATGTGTCACAACATGTTCAAACAGATTGATAGGAAATAAACAGACAGTCTGCAAGAAGTGTTGTACAGCTAAAAGCTTAGATTTCCTACTGGCATTGAATGTGCCAATCCATTTGTGAATGCGCTTCGCTTGACTATCACAGCAACCACAGGTAACATCAGTCTGAATCAATTTATCAAGGCTGCAGTCACAAGCTACTAAATTAAAATTGCTAATTGAATTACATACACTCACAATTTCCTATTTTATTTAAAACAGTAACTTAATTCTGTGTCTTTACTGAACACACTTGTATGCTTAAAACGGAGAGGGGGAAAAGAAAGAGGGCAAGCTGCAAAAATTCCCATCATGTTGTAAAATGGCTGGCTTTCCAGTTTCTGTGCATTGCTGTCGGTGGTGTAGCTGTATTTTGGATCATGGTCTGAAATGCAGCTGCTAAAATGACTCGAGACTGGCAGCCAAGTTGGACTGCTGGTTTCCTTGGGAAACTGTTATGCACCTGCATCCAAAAGCCAGCTAAACTGAAGGTTTGCAGACAGCTGGATATCCAGTAATATTTTTAGACCCTGCTTCAACTCTGCATTAAACTGCATTTGCAATGCAGTCAAAAGCACAAAAGAGGAATGTCAAAGTTTGTGTTTGGTCCACAAGTTGTGTTGATGCGCAACTCATCCTTTTGTTTACACTTTTCATCCTTTTCAATGAAAATTGTGTGTATAATTTGTGTGCAAAACATCTGGCTATATTATTATGTAAAATTAACACCGTAACCTTACAGAAATGCTTCAACAATTTCTTTAACAAAGCTGCATTAGAAGCTAAAATGTAAATGACAATCCACTGCTGCAAAATAGATACCTGAGACCTCTCAAATGAATTATCGGGGATAAAAAGCAAACTCTTGTACCACTGTAAATGCTATGAACTTTGTACAATGGAGGATTTGTGCAGGTATTAAGATAGAGCACTTCAGTCACAGCTATTAAAGAATTTATATTCCACAAACGTTTCAAGCATTTATTGAGATATATTTTGCCATAAGTTCACTGTCCTACATGACATAATGTATGAAGAATATTGCAGAAAAAAATGTTTTAAATTTTACTTTTGAACAAGTTAAATGCTCAGAATTAATGTATAGTAGTGTAACACGTGCTCCTGGACAGTAAGCTGCAGATAACTTGGTGTTGGTAGGGTTATATGCATTGAGTGGAATGAGCACAATTCAGCTGACAGCTGGTGCACTGAGTGACAAACAATGGCTGCACTCAATTGCGTTATCAACAAAGACCACATTGTCTGCTCTACAGTATTACTCCTGTGAGTCAAACTAAGCCTAAAACAAAACAGCTCTGCCATCTGCTGGCTTCTGTGAAATAAACAAGTGTTCTAAAATTCATTTTTCTAAGACTTTGTGTGGTGGCGCACAGAATACTCCACAGCAACAAGTTGGATGCACAAAATTAAGTACCAAGCTTTGAAAGGTATTTTATAAGTTACTGCTCCAAGATCAGGCACTCAGTTGTGCTAAAGCCATGTCAATTGTTGGTTATATTGCATGTTAAGGGTAACTGACAGTTGCAAATGATGGAATGCCATATGTTAAATACAGAAACATTGAAAATTGGCAGGGTAGGCCATTTGGCCCTTCATATCTGCACCACTATTCAACACGATCATGGGTGATCATGCAAGTTCAGTATCCCACTCACGGTTTTTCACCACACCCCTTGATCCCTTTAGCCACCAGGGCCACATCCTGCTCCCTTTTGAATATATCTAAGGAATTAGTCCCAATAACTTTATGTGGTAGAGAATTCCACAGATTCACAACTCTGAGTGAAGAAATTCTTCCTCATCCTAGTCTTGAATGGTTTACCCCTTATTCTTAGACTGTGACCCCTAGTGATGGACTTCCCCAACATTGGGAGCATTCTTCCCACATCTAGGCTGTCCAATCCCATCAGGATTTTATATTTTTCCATGAGATTCCCTTCATTCTTCTAAATTCCAGCGAGTTCAAGTCCAGTCAGTCCAGAGTTTCTTCATATGTCAGTCCTGCCTTCCCAGGAATCAGTCTGGTGAAGCTTTGTTGGACTCCCTCAATAGTGACGATGTATGTGCATCTCTCAAACATAATGTTTCTCGTAAATAAGTAGTAAAGGTAAGAAAAGCTTATTGTTCACAGTTACCATGTAATTAGAAGTAAAATAATTTGTGATTGCACTACTGCTCATTGGTGCATTGACAAGTTATAGGCAGAGAATGTATTAATGAGATTTTCAATTACATCTCAGAGTAGGTCATGGAACTCTCAGAGCAATCCTTATTGCAACACAATGAAAAATAAGTGTCATGTTTTGCATATGCTTGATTATGGCAGCACTTAAAAAATTAGGATTAAAGTATATAAGTTAACAGATAATGATTTAGCTCTGTTGCATGTAACTTACTTAAACATACTGACTGTTCAAAAGAAGCTTCTCTTTACTACTATTCCATGGGGGATAAATATACCGTTTGTAGCTGTTATATAAGATAATGGTTCTGAAAGAATTAATATTAAGTTGCATTAGCACGATTCTGGTAATGTCACCCCATCATTGTGTGAAGAAATAGTTTTGTATGAAACCCTAGGATTTCAACATGAGGCGGCACGTTTTTAAGATGAGAGGAGAGAGATTTAAGACAGACATGAGGGGCAAATTATTTACACAGCGGGTGGTTCGCGTGTGGAATGAACTTCGTGAGGAAGCAGGCATGGTTACAACTTTTAAAAGACACTTACATAAGTACATGAGTAGGAAAGGTTTGGAGGGAAATGGGCCAGTAGAAGGCGGATGGGACTTGTTTAGTTTGGGATTATGTTCAGCGTGGACTGGTTGGACTGATTGGACTGAAGGGTCTGTTTCTGTGCAGTATGACTCTATGATTCTATGAAAAAGATGTGACATATTGGCTCCCAATAGCTGTGATTAATTGCAACTGGTTAATGTGAAATTGAATATCTTGCTGTCATGTAATGAACAATATCTTGTTACATGAAAGAAATGCCTCGTTCTGTTAAGATTTTCTAATAATCCATCTTCTACCACTGATAATTAGACTCTGCATGAAAGGAGAACTGGTGGATGTGAACTTCCTCTTACCAACAGTTACCCATGGTTGGTACCGAGAGCCCAATACAATGTGATCAGTGGCGGTCACTGTTGCTGAAATAGCTGGAGGTATCAACAGTACAGGAATATATTTACCCAAAAGAATACATATTTTTCAAAGAAAGTGAATTTACCACTTTTAGAACAGTATTGCTTCAAGAAGACAAACAGACAATCAGCAGCTGAAACA
Organism: Rhincodon typus; assembly: GCF_021869965.1. Taxonomy (NCBI): domain Eukaryota; kingdom Metazoa; phylum Chordata; class Chondrichthyes; order Orectolobiformes; family Rhincodontidae; genus Rhincodon; species Rhincodon typus. The sequence continues at coordinate 5,956 of NW_025967879.1, read as the reverse complement.
CAAACACTGACAGTAAGTCAGCAGCACTTGCACAGTCATAACAGAACAAAAGCAGCAGCCCATCTCAGAGTTAGTAGAAAGTGCAGGGAAAACAGTGTAGGTTAGGACAAGAGGAAACCCTAGCCACAATGGAAAGACACAGATCTTAGAGAAGACCTTTTTTGTTGGAGCAATAACGAGTTCCAGGAGTAAAATTAGAGTTAGATGAATACAAGGGAGCATACTTTACAATAATGATGCAAACAAAGTGAAAGGGAATACTTGCCTTTCAAAATGAGCATCATCAACATTGCAACTAGGCTCTGTGAAGCTCAGCTATATTGCTTCAGAATAAGTACTGAATCTGAATAAGCTGGCCAAAATAATGTATTCAGTCGATCCTTTAGTGGACGGCATTATAAATCACCGAAATATCAATGAAGGCACAAATATAAAGTTTTAAAAACTTTTGATAATTACTAACCTGAAAACAAAGAAAATCCTTGAAAGGACAATACTCAACAGAATAGTTCAACTTCTAGAGGAATCCTTAGATAACTTAATTTATGACCTTTACAGATTAGTTGACAACTACAAAGGATTAAAATCACAATTCATAGAGACAGAATTGTTGTTGGAATTATTTATGAGCCTTTGTCAGATTTCTTACAGTCTAAGGAAGAATTAACTTTGGAGAAAGCTGCTTAAATTGTGTTAGAGACAGGAACTAGAAGGACTTTCAGACAGATCCTCAGAGGAGAAAAACAACCACACCTTGGAGCAATAGGACCCATTCATTTGTAAGGTACAGACAATATTAGGAGGCAAGTAACCAGCCAATACAGAGAGTAAGCCAAGCGGCTGATACTCAGAGGAGCTAAGAGCATCGTGGAACAAGAAAGCCTCACAGACACAATCAATGTCCAGCCATAACAAAACAATATTAATATGTTGCAGTATAGGTCACTGTCAGAAGGAAACATGTGCAAAAGGACACAGCTTCAGAGCAGCAAAAATCAAATGTTTACTCTTACAAAAAGAGGCTAATGCAGAGTATCCCCATTAGAAAAGATACCCACATTAGGTGATTAAACTTTCATCAGGAAAAAGAAAGGTATTTATCTCAGCTGACTGAGCGACGGTTGTGTATCAATCATCTGAAGCCCGAATAGTGACTCAACAGTTTTGATTACTGTTGAAGCATAACTAGTGAGAGTCATCTGAGCTCTATTAAAGACAACATCTGTTGAAAGCACATGATCTGTAAGCCTCACATGGTCAGGAAGGAGAGATCACATTGAACTGAGGCACAGCCCAAGTAAGTATATACTTTGGGGATTTTAGAGCAGCATGGGAATTCAGTACAGGGGTGAAGAGGTGCTTTTTTACTAGCTTATGGCTTATAGTTTGTCAGGTCTTTTTAAGAAGATAAACTGGAGCCCAGGATTGGGGGCCCAACACAAAACAAAAAATGACATCACAGCTAAACCGTATGTTCAACGGCTGGTAATAGCTGCTTATTTGGCTATTATAGGTTACTTAGAGATTGAAGGTAAATAAATTGGAAAGATATTTACAGATTACAAACCAAAAGACCCACAGAAAATTAAAATAAACAAATTAACAATTAAGTAAATAAAACAGATACAAAGCTAAGCAATGTGTTGTACCTGCATGATTTTGGAGCTTGTGGAACTCATTGTGGTTCACAGCGAGTGCATCTGTAGCAAATGCTGGCTGCTCAAGGAACTCTGGCTCAGAGTTGATGAGCTGGACTCTGAACTGCAGAGACTGTGACATATCAGGGAAGGGGAGAGTTAACTGGATGCAGTTTCAGGAAGCTGTGACACTCCTCAGATTAACTACTTTGATTTTGGTCAGTGGTCAGTGACAGGAGAGTGTGGCTACAAGGCAGTTCCACGGATTCAGTAAGTAATGCTGAAGGATCCTTAACCCTTGAGCTTATCTAATAGGTTTGAGATTCTTGCTCCCTGTGTGGTTGAGTGTGGCTGCAGGAAGGATGAGTAAACTGACCATTGCACCATGGTACAAGGAGCCATTCAAGTGAGGGAGAAAAGAAAAATGTAGATGTAATTGAGGACAGTATAGTCAATTGAATAAACACTGTTCTCTGAGGCCAGAATCAAAGGTCCCAAAGGCCATGTTGCCTGCCTGGTACCCAGGTCCAGAATATCTCATCTGGGCTGCAGAGGAACCTGGAGTGGGAGGGGAAAGATCCAATTGTCATGGTCCACGTAGGTATCAACAATATAAGCAGAAAGAGAAAAGAGGTTCTGCTGAGGGAATGTGAGCATCTAGGGGCTAAATTAGAAAGCAGAACTAAAAAGGTAATATCTTTAGATTACAGTCTGGGCCATAAGTTAATTGGCACAGGGTCAACAAGATTATAGAGTTAAATGCAGCGCTCAAATATTCTAGGGGGAGAAATGGATTCAAATTCATGGGAAATTGGAACCAGTACCGTGAAAAAGTCTCCAATTGAATCATGCTGGGCCCAGAGTCCTAGTGAATCACATAACTAAGGCTGTGGATACAGCTTTAAACTAAATAGTGGAGGGGTGGGGTGGGTTCAGTTGCATGGAAAATTATAAAATCAAAGGTGAAGAAGGTGGTAGGATTGCAGGTTAGTAATGGGATTGATTGTTACCAGAAAATAAAAGAAATGAACAAGAAGTGTGAATGTCATATTGTACCAAAGAACCACAAAAGTTTAGGGAAATTTGATAACAGAAAAACTTAAAGGCTTTGTATCGTAACGCACGAAGCATTCAGATAATTTAGATGACCTGAAAGTGCAAATCACGGTAAATGAATATTATCTCACAACCACTATGGAAACACCGTTAGAAGGAGATTAAAATGAGGAACTTAACATATGGGGATATTTGACCTTTCCAAGAGATAGGAGGGATGGAAAAGGTGGTGGTGTAGCACTGTTAATAAGAAAGAAATGAGGACAGTTGTGAGAGATGATCTAGGCTCAGATGACATACAGTCCATTTGGGCAGAAGTAAGAAAAATAGCTACAGTAGTTTTTGATTTGATTTATTTACTGTCACGTGTAATTTGTGAGCCCTCGTTGAAACTTGCCAATGCAGATGCCACCGATGCTGCCAGGTAATATCTTTAGATTACAGTCTGGGCCATAAGTTAATTGGCACAGGGTCAACAAGATTATAGAGTTAAATGCAGGGCTCAAATATTCTAGGGGGAGAAATGGATTCAAATTCATGGGAAATTGGAACCAGTACCGTGAAAAAGTCTCCAATTGAATCATGCTGGGCCCAGAGTCCTAGTGAGTCCATGAGTCCACTTCGGGCCCACTGCGCCGATGCAGCTGCTACCGATGCCACAGATTCTCTACTGGGCCTGAACCCACCTCCACCACCACCTCCATTAATCTGCCTTGGATGCAGACTCCACTGGAAATTCAACCTTGAATCTACTACAGCAGCTATGAGTCAGCGCTCATTGTTGCAGAAGCTGCCGGGAACCTAAACTCTCTCTGATGCCATGAGTCCGCATTGGGCCACTCGTCAACCTCCATGAGTCTGCACTGGGCCCACTCACTGACTGCCATGAGTCCACGCGGGCCCTCTTGCCAACTGCCACATGTCTGTGCTGGCCCACTCGCCGACTGCCACGGGTCCATGCCGGGTCTACTCACCGCTGCCACTGCCGTGACCGAGTTCTTGAACAAGAGGTAAAAAAGATAACAGAGCAAAAAAAAAGACAAAAAAGGAGGAGAAAACAAACAAAATGAAAGGAAAAGCAGACAGAGCGAATGAGTCCCAAACTTAGAAGCCGCTACTCCTCCCCCATCTTACCTGATGGAGCAGAATGCAGACTCCCAAACTGTGGCCACACCTTGGGAAAGGTAATAAGTCAACAAACAGTGGGAGCATGTAAAATAAATATGGAAATAATTATGGTGACTTTAATCTTCATGTTGATTAGTTAGTACATTAGGGATAGTTTCCTAGAGCAATATGTCATGGAGTCAATCCGGAAGTAGGCTATCATGGATTTGGCAATGTGTAATGACACAGGTTTAATAAATGACCTCTGAGTAAATGATCCCGACAAAGTAGTGATCACAACATAATGAATTTAATATACAGCTTGAGAGAGAAAAACTTGGGTCAGAAACAACTCTATTTAAGTCAAATAAAGGGAATTACAAAGAAATGAAGACAGAGTTAGCTAAAGTGAACTGAGCAGACAATCAGCAGGAATGACAGTAAGCAAGCAGTTGCAGACATTTAATTCATGATTCTCAGCAAAAATACATCTCAGTAAGAAGGTAAGATTTGAAGAGAGGGATAAACCAAGCAAGATTGGAAGGAAGTTAAGCAGAGTGTTAACTTGAAAGAAAAATCATATAAGGAAGCAAGAGACAAAATCCCAGACACCACCATCTCAAAATATGTCCCATCCCACCGGCAGCACAGACCAGCAGAGGTGGTGGCACAGTGGCATACAGTCGGGAAGGAGTTGCCTTGGCAGTCCTTAATATTGACTCTGGAGCCCATGAAGTCTCATGACTTCAGGTTAAACACAGGCAAGGATACCTCCTGCTGATTACCACATACTATCCTCCCTCTACTGATGAATCAGTCCTCCTCCATGTCGAACAATACTTAGAGAAAGCGCTGAGGATGGCAAGGGCACAAAATGTACTCTGGGTGGGGGATTTCAACATCCACCACCAAGACTGGCTCAGTAGCAGTACTATTGATCGAGCTGATCGGGTCCTAAAGGACATAGCTGCTAGACTGGGTCTGCGGCAGGTGGTGAGGGAACCAACACAAAGGAAAAACATACTTGACCTCATCCTTACTAATCTGCCAGCTGCAGACGCATCTGTCCATGACAGTATCAGTAAGGGTGACCACCGCATATTCATTGTGGAGACAAAGTCCTGCCTTCCCATTGAGAATAACTTTAATCGTATTGTGTGACACTATCACCGTGCTAAATGGGACAGATTTTGAACAGACTGGGCATCCATGAGGTGCTGTGGGCCATCAACAGCATCAAAATTTTACTCTGACACAATCTGTAACCTTATGGCTCAGCATACCCCCACTCAACCATTACCATCAAGCCAGGGGATCAACCTTGGTTCAATGTAGAGTCCAGGAGGGCATACCTAAAGATGAGGTGTCACTTGGTGAAGCTCCAAACAGGACTACTTGCGTGCCAAACAACATAAGCAGCAAGTGATGGACAGAGCTACATGATCCCACAACCAACAGGTCAGACCAAAGCTCTGCAGTTCTGTCACAACGAGTCGTGAATGGTGGTGATGATTAAACAACTCATTGGAGGGGGAAGGTCAACAAATATCCCCATCCTCAATGATGGACGAGCCCAACATACCAGTGCAAAAGATAAGGCTGAAGCTTTCACAGCAATCTTCAGCCAAAAGTACCGAGTGGACGGTCCATCTCGACCAACACTGTTCCAACATTGGCGTCTACCTGGTCTTGGTTGTTGGAAATCAGTCATCTTACGTCTAGGACATCTCTGCAGGAGTTCCTCAGGGTAGTGTCCTAGGCCTAATCATCTTCAGCTGCTTCATCAATGACCTTCCCGCCATCATAAGTTCAGAAGTAGGGATGTTTGCTGATGATTGCACAATGTTGAGCACCATTTGCAACTCCTCAGAAACTGAAGTAGTCCCTGTTCAAGTGCAACAAGATCTGAACAATATCCAAGCTTGGTCTGATAAGCGGCAAGCAACATTCATGCCACACAAACGACAGGCTATGACCATCAGTAGTAAGAGACAATCTAACCACTGCCATTTGATATTCAAAAAGTGTTACCATCACTAAATCCCCCACAACCAACATCCTGGGGGCTACATTTGACCAGCGGCACGGTGGCTCAGCGGTTAGCACTGCTGCCTCACAGCACCAGGAACCCAGGTTCGATTCCAGCCTCGGGTGAC
>NW_025967878.1:0-25000 GCF_021869965.1 Rhincodon typus | reverse complement strand
GGGAGTTCTAGTCCAGTATTCTCTCAAGGTAAACTTGCGAGTTGAGTCAGTAGTCAGGAAGGCAAATGCAATGTTGGCATTTATTTTGAGAGGACTTGAATATAAAAGCAGGGATGTACTACTGAGGCTTTACAAGGCTCTGGTCAGGCCACATTTGGAGTATTGTATGCAGTTTTGGGCCCCATATCTCAGGAAGGATGTACTGGCCCTGGAGCGGGTTCGGAGGATGTTCACGAGAATGGTCCCAGGAATGGAAAGCTTAACATATGAGCAAGTTTTGAGGACTCTGGGACTATACTCATTGGAGTTTGGAAGGATGAGGGGGGTTGGGGGGGGGGGGGGGGAAATCTAATTGAAACTTTCAGAATACTGAATGGCCTGGACAGAGCGGATGTTGGGAAGATGCTTCCATTGGTAGGAGAGTCTAAAGACCAGACGGCACAGCCTTAGAGCAAAGGGAAGATTGTTCAGAACGGAGATAAGAAGAAATTTCTTCAGCCAGAGTGGTGAGTCTATGGAATTTACTGCCAGAGAAGGCTGTGGCAGCCAGGTCATTGAGTACATTTAAGGTGGAGATAGATAGGTTCTTGATTAAATCAAGGGGATCAAAGGTTACGGGGAGAATGGGGTTGAGGAACTTATCAGCCATGATTGAATGCCGGAACAGACCCGATGGGCCGAATGGCCTAATTTCTGCTCCTATGTCTTTGGTCTTATTACCAGAAAAACAGAGGTGCCTATTATAGACCAAAGGGGCAATTGGTGTGTACAGCCACAGTCATGGAGACAGGCCCTTTAACCCAAACTGGTCTATGACGACTAAAATGTCCATGCCTGCTAATCCCATTTCCCTGCACTTGGCCCATATCCTTCTAAACCTTTCATATCCACGCATTTATCCAAATGCCTTTTAAATGGTCTTAACGTACATGCCTCAACCACTTCCACTGGCAGCTCATTCCATACGCGTACTGCCCTCTGCGAAAAAAGTTGCCTCTCAGGTTCCCATGTACTCTTTCCCCTCTTACCTTAAATTGATGCCCTCTTGTCCTCGGTTTCCCCAACTCTGGGAAAAAGACTGAGTGCATTCACCTAATCCATGCCTCTCATGATCCTATACACTTCTATAAAAGATGTCCCCCCAGTCTCCCACGCTCTAAAGAGAAGAAAAAAAAAAAAAAAAAAAAAAAAAAAGAGTCCTAGCTTGTCCAACCTCTCCCTACGACTCAGTCCCTCGAGTCATGGCAACATCCTTGTAAATTTCTTCTGCACTCTTTCTAGTTTAATAACATCCTTTCTACAGCAAGGTGACCAAAACTGAACACAATACTCCAAGTGCAGCCTCACCAATGTCATATACACTGCATCATAACTTCCCAACTTCTGTAATCAATACCTTGACTGATGAAGGCCAGTGTGCCAAAAGCCATCTTCACTGCCCTGTCTACCAGTGACTCCGCTTTCAGAGAACCGTGCACCTGAACTCAAAGGCCCCTCTGTTCCACTACACTCCTTAAAGCGCTACCATTCACCATGAAATTTCTACCTTGCTTTGATGTTCCAAATGCACAGTTATCAATATTAAACTCCATTTGCCAATTCTCACCCCACTGCCGCAGCTGATCAAGATCCTGCTGCAATTTCTGATACCCTTCCTCACTGTCCACGATACTGCCTATTTTAGTGTCATCCACAAACTTACTAATCATGCCTTGTACATTCTCATCCAAATCATTGATTTAGATAATAAACAGCAATGGGCCCACCACCGTCCCCTGGGCCACACCACTAGTCACAGGCCTACAAGCATCCTTCCACTATTACTCCCCACTTCCTACCATTAAGCCAATTGTGTATCCAGTTTGCCAACTCTCCGTGGATTTCATGTGATCTAACTGTCCAGAGCAGCCTACCATGTGGAACCTTATCAAAGGCCTTACGGAAATCCATACAGACTAAGTCTACCACCCTGCCCTCATCAACCTTCCTGGTCACTTCAAAGAACTGTAACAAATTTGTGAGGAATGATCTCCTACACATGAAGCTATGCTGACTACTCCAAATCAAACTCTGGTCTTTCTAAATGCATGTATATCTTGGCCCTCAGTCTTCTCAAGTAACTTACCTACCCCAGATGTTAAACTCACTGGTCTATAATCCCCAGGCTTTCCTTTGTAGCCCTTCTTGAATAAGGGCACAACACTCACTACCCTCCAGTCTTGCGGGACCTCACCCTTGGCTAACAATGAGGCAAACGTCATTCCTTTGTTCAAAAAAGGGAACGGGGAATAACCCCAGAAATTACAGGCCAGTTAGTCTTACGTCAGTGGTGGGCAAATTACTGGAAAGGGCTCTGAAAGACAGGATTTATGATTACTTGGAAAGGCACAGTTTGATTCGTGATAGTCAGCATGGATTTGTGAGGCGTAGATCATGCCTCACAAACGTTATTGAATTCTTTGAAGAAGTGACTAAACACGTGGATGAAGGTAGAGCAGTGGATGTGGTATACATGGATTTAAGCAAGGCGTTTGATAAGGCTCCCCATGGTAGGCTCATGCAGAAAGTAAGGAGGCATGGGATAGGGGGAAAAATGTGGCAGATTGGATTCAGAATTGGCTGACCTTTAGAAGACAAAGGGCGGTAGTGGACGGAAGATATTCAACATGGCGCTCAGTTACGAGTCGTGTACCACAAGGATCTGTTCTGGGTCCTCTTCTATTTGTGATTTTTGTAAATGATTTGGATGAAGGAGTGGAAGGGTGGATTAGTAAGTTCGCGGACGATACAAAGGTGGGTCACGTCGTGGACAGTGCGGAGGGCTGTTCTAGGTTACAAAGGGACATTGATAGGATACAGAGCTGGGCTGAGAAGTGGCAGATGGAGTTTAACCCTGAAAAGGGAGAGGTGATTCATTCTGGAAGGACAAATTTGAAAGCGGAATACAGGGTTAACAAAGATTCTTGGCAGTGTGGAGGAGCAGAGGGATCTTGGGGTTCACGTTCACAGTTCCCGGAGAGTTGCCACCCAGGTGAATAGAGTTGTTATGGCGGCGTATGGTGTGTAGGCTTTCATTAACAGAGGGATTGAATTCAAGAGCTGTGAAGTTATGCTCCAGCTATACAAAAGCCTGGTTTGGCCACATCTGAAGTATAGTGTCCAGTTCTGGTCACCTCATTACAGGAATGATGTGGAAGCACTAGAAAAGGTGCACAGGAGATTTACCAGGATGTTACCTGAAATGGAGGGAAGGTCTTACGAGGAAAGGTTGAGAGCTAGGGCTTTTCTCTTTAGTACGACAAAGGATGAGAGGTGACTTGATAGAGGTGTACAAAACGTTCAGAAGTATAGATAGAGTAGACAGCCAGAGACTTTTTTTTTCCTAGGGTGGAGGTAGCTATTACGAGGGGGCACAGTTTTAAAGTGAGTGGAGGTAGATATAGGGGAGATGCCAGAGGTAGGTTCTTTACTCAGTGGTAGGGGCATGGAATGCATTGCTGGAGAGGGTAGTGGAGTCGGCCTCATTAGGGGCATTTAAGCGACTATTTGATAGGCACATGGATGACAGTATAAGGTAGCAGTGGAGGTTAGATAGACCTTGGTTTAGGGTTAAAAGTTCGGCACAACATTGTGGGCTGAAGGGCCTGTACTGTGCTGTACTGTTCTATGTTCTAATAATGCAAATATATCAGCCAGAGTCCCTGCAATTTCTTCTCTAGCCTTTTGCAGGGTTCTTGGATATACCTGATCAGGACCGGGAGATTTATTCACCTTTATACATTCTAATACTTCCAAACACCTCGTCTACTGTGATATGGACTGCCCCATGATATCACCAGTAACTTCCCCAAGTTCCCAAGTCGTCATGTTTTTCTCCATGGTAAACGCAAAGGAGAAATATTGATTGAGGGCCTCACCTATCTCCTGTGGTTCCACACAGATGCCCACTTTGATCCTTAAGGGGTTCTATGTTCTCTTTAGTTATTTTTTTTTCCTTCAATATACTTTAAAAAAAAAGTTTGAATTCACTCTAATCTTCTCAGCCAAAGCTACCTCATGCCTCCTTTTCACCCTCCTGATTTCCTTCTTCAGTAAACTCCTGTATCCCCTGTATACGTCCAGCGACTCCCTTGATCCCACAGGATTGCGGTGGGTCTTGAATTAATATTTCTCAACTGTATTCAAAAGGAGAAAGAGTGTAGTTGCAAATTTTAGTTGGAGCATATTCAGGTTTAACTCAATGCTTTGAAAAAGTTGGCTAAATATGAGGGTAGTGCAGTTGATGTGTGTATTTCCCCAAATGGTCTCAGGCTCGAGTCTGATATTGATCAGCTGGTACTTTGGGCAGAGCAATGGAAGATGGAATTTAATCCTGAAAAGTGCAAGCTGATGTATTTTAGGAGGTTTAATAAGGGGAAGGATTTACACAATGGTAGGTCCCTTGGGAGTACTGAGGATCCATGAATCCCCGAACATGTGAGCATAGATAGGGTGGTGAAGGTGGCATACAGGATGCTGGTCTTCATTAGCCAGGCAGCAGAGTAGAGAAGCAAGGAAGTCTTGTTGCAACTTTTTAAAGAGCATTTGTTAGGCCACAGATGGAATATTGTATGCAGTTCTGGTCACCAAATTATCAGAAAAACGTTTGCACTTGACAAGCTGCAGTGGAGATTCACCAGAATGTTGCCTAGGATGGAAAGTTTCCATTATGAGGAGACACTAGATAGGATGGGCTCGTTTTCCCTGGAGCAGAGGAGGCTGAAAAGGTGGGAGTGGGGATCTGATGGAGGTATACAAAATTTGAGAAGCTGGGTTGGTAGATCATGATTGTCTTTTCCCAATGGCAAATGTGAATATGCCAGAGCAGAGCAGGCAATAGACCAAATGTGGGTAATTGGGATTAGTATAGTTTTGTGTTTATTGGTCAGCACGAACATGGTGGGCTGAAGGACTTATTTCTATTCTGTACGACTATAAAATCAACAGTAGTTAAGGAAAGACACAAGAGGGGACATTCTTGAGGAAGTGCAGGATTCTTAGTCCATTTGTCAAACAAACAGTTAAATCATTTTCTGTGATCCTAACAAGACCAGTGAGACAACTACAGGAAATAAATTCAGGAGCTGGGGAGCATCCTGAATCCAATAATCAAAAATCATTTGATTTCAAGTGCTCCTAGAGGTGTGGAGGAAGAACATTATTGGACTGGGATAATTATTTGTTTACAATAACTGATATATTTACAAGTTCCTGAAGCTCAAAGAACACAAATGTCGAAAAAGGGTTATACTACAGTAAAACATTTCAAAATGAAGCATTTAGTGATGCTTTTTTCTCCTAAATGATGGTACAAAGTTCAAAATCAGGGGACAAAAGTGGCAGAACTGAAACTTTTATTTATATTTTCCGCCCCCGCACCCCACCCCCAAAAAAACCAGGGGGAAGAGACATTTCCAAGAGTAAACTTTCCAGGATTGACAGGTGGTGCAAAACAGGGCTGCACTTTGATGCAATTCTTCATAATAGGCTGCATGCTCTTAAACCAAAAGTAAGAAGTCCACATAATAATTTAATAGGCATATGCATATTAAATTAAGTAGCAATAGAATTTGGCAAGTTATTTTTAAGTTATAAATTTGAGGAGTGCAAAATAAAACTTATTTAAATAAGATTCATAAAATGAGATTGCCCAATTTGAAGTTTAATTTTAGGTAGCCAAAGTTGTGTCCAGTAGTAGGGAAATGTTAAGGAAGCTGGGTTTGTTTTCTTTGGACAATTACGTTATAACGTTGACCATACAAAGTTATCACATTTCAGTAAATGGAAATGTGAAACTAGCTCAAGTTAAAGTTGAAAAAATGGATATCTATCAAATAAAAGGTCAGGAAACAAAATAAATAGAAAAGGCAACAAGAACTTCATACATACAAGATACTATCCATGAATTCAATTATCATGGAGGCAAATAACACCATATTTTGAAAGGTCAATTCTGTCAGTTTCTGGTTGGATAAATGGGAGGCTTTATAAATGATTGTATCTTAAATTAATTTTCTGTAGGTTCACGTATAGATCTGCTAGCCTACAAACCCATGAGATCTAGACATCAATAAGACAGGAAGGGCAGGTCACGGCTTACACCAAAATGAAAGGAAGGCACAGTTGGCCTTGCTTTGTGCAGATTTAGACTCGTCAGTCAGACAGAAACTATGGAAAATAGAGAGCAGAATGCTGCTGGATGAAAACACAGGTAAACTATTGCAACTGCAGAATGTTGATTTGAAAAGATTTGTGCTTGTAGAGGTTTTAAGAGAGTGTTATGATGCCAACTGATATTACTATGAGTTGGATCTGAAATTGAAATCTGGCTTGATATTTTGTCTGTCATACAAAGTAGTCTTCCACTGAAACACAAACACACAAAGCTGCAGATTTGGTTTTAACAATAAACTTATTTGTGCAATAAATGTTTAATAGTACAGAATAAACCAAGCTATTGACATAAAATTGAAAGATTTCAAAGCACATGGTTTAAAAAAAAACGCATCTATCGCAACTTAATTTTACAATATTCAAATGTCAGCATTTCCTTCCCTGTCATATCTATGACATAATTAAATCTTTTAATTTCCAGTCTTGACAGTTTGCTGGATTCTCCCTTTCACACAATTGAACCTAAACTTCCTCAGCTTCAAATAACCTATTCAGGTTTCTAACCTGAACACTTCCAGTCTAGAATACAGAGGTAACCTAGTTTTTAAAAACTGTTTTGAAGTAACTCCTTTCTCCATGAAAAATTCTGACACCAACCTCAGTTCGGTCTTATGCACACTGAAACCAAAAGCTTTCCGATCTATAGGGTTTCCAGTTAGATAAATAAAAACAAATTTCTTATTCTTCTAAACTAGAAGCAAGCTAAGGCTTTTCAAGGATCCAGACCCGAAACGTCAGCTTTCCTGCTCCTCTGATGCTGCTTGGCCTGCTGTGTTCATCCAGCTCTATACCTTGTTATCTCGCTTTTCAATGTGTGCTCCCTTTGATTGTAAAACTCTTGATGCAAACAAATTCCCATCATCACTCCAGGAGCTACTCCCTCAAACAAACAATCTGGTTTCAAAAATTCATGACTCCAAGAAGACCAGCAAGTTAATTATTAATCCTTCATCTACTTGAGTGAAGGGACTTTCAATGACTCTGAAAGATTTGCCCTGGTGTAGCAAGAACCTGTTATTGAAATACCAGAAGGGATTCAGATTCAGGATGCTTAAAAAAGGGACACGTCTGTGGACAGCTAAATTTAATATGATTTTATGACAATGCAAACTTTCATTAATTGAAAGCATCAGCAATAACTCTGGAATAAACTGTTTCTCAAGATGAAAGGGACAAGGTGAAACTATTTTTAATGAATTAAAATTAACATGCAGATTAATCATCCCTGCAAAAGAGAGAGACAAACGTCCCAGGGAAAAATGTCCCAGCCTATTTTGATAACTCAAACCATCCGTTCCCACCAACGTCCTGGTAAAGCTTTTCTGAACCTTCTCCAATTTAATATTATCCTTCTTATTGCAGGGCAACCAGAACTGCACAGTGCTCCAGAAAAGGTCTCACCGACACCCTGTACAACCTCAATGTCTCAACTCCTACACTCAATGGTCCGAGCAATGAAGGCAAGCGTGCTAAAACACCTTCTTAAACCGCCCTGTCCACCTGTGATGCAAATTTCAAAAAACTATGTACCTGAATGCCTACGTCTCTGTTTTACAACATTATCCAGCAGCCTACCATTAATTGTATAAGTCCTGCCCTTGTTCATTTTACCAAAATGCAACACCTCGCTTTATCCAAATTAAACCCCATCTGCCACTTCTCAGCTAAATGGCCCAATTAATCAAGATCATTTTGTAAGTTTAGGTAATCTTTACTGTCTCACGTACAATCAATCTTGGTGTCATTCACAAACATAGTAACCATGCTTCCTAAATTCTCATTTTATTTATCATGTTTCTGTGAAGTTTTATCACATTAAAAATGCAAGCTGTTATGTAATTTCCTTACTAAGTAATTGAATTAAATGGTAACTTGTGGCGATTTACCCACAACAATTTATGGTGTGGGCCATAGGCTGTATTACCAAACATCTGTGAAATGTATCAAGTATACTGTATTTAGTTTCCTACTAAATAAAGTTTAACAAATGTTAAAATTAACACTAACGCAAGTCTTAAAACGTGAAATCTTGGGTTGTGGGTTTCTCCATGCCGGTAATTGAGGTTTCAAATCTCTTTTAAAACTGTTTCCATGGAGATTGTCAACACTAAGAGTAGAGAAGATTGGGCACAATAAAGTGATGTGTTCTTGCTGGACCCTAAAACAAATAAATCCTTGTATTTTAAATTTCACCTATCAGGATCTTAGGACACGATGAAGAGCTTTATGACCACAGAAGTATTTTTGAAGTGTGGAGTTGATGAAGGAAACTCAGATTTGCAGATGTGTGCAGATTTGCACACATCAAGGCCCCATAAATTGGATGATAATGGTCAAGGGCAAATAATGATTCGGCAATATTTCTAAGGTGGCTCAGTGGTTAACACTGCTGCCTCACGGCAATAGCGGCCTGGGTCTGATTCCAACCTCAGGTGAACGTCTGTGTGGGTTTCCTCCGGGTGCTCCAGTTTCCTCCCGCAGTCCAAAAACGTGCAAGTTATGTGATTGGCCATGCTAAATTGCCCATTGTGTCCAGGGTTGAGAGGGCTAGCCATGGATAATGCAGAGTTACACTGATAGGGTAGGGGGTTGAGCCTGGGTGGGATGCTCTTCAGCAGGTCAGTGTGGACTCAATGGGCTAAATGGCTTGCTTGCCCACCGTAGGCAATTTGAATTTCCAATGCTTCATCTCCAAAAACACCCTACCTTCTTTGACTTCCCCATTTCCATTTGTGGACAGCCTTTGAATGAATACTCACTAAAAGCTTGCAAACTTTCTCAGCTTTCTACACTGCACTTCCTCACACCGTTAGGAAGACATTGCATTGTTTCTCTTTTTCCCATCAAATCGGAGGACACAAAATCCTAATGTAGAAGATTGTATTGTTGGGGGGAAAAAAAAAGAAGACATACAATCACCCTCAGTCACTGACAGTGCCCACAACCATTTTAATTTCACTCTCCAAAGCTATAATTCCCTCACCTGCTCCCATTCACCGTCATCCATCCTCTGCTGTTTCAGCATACATCTTTTCTTCTACATTCCTCTTTCAGCATTCCAAAGGGATAATTTCAATCTGCAATTCTCTGATCCACTCCTCAAAATCATCCACAATACCTCCTCCCAGTCCCAGGTCACTTTCCCATAAAAACTGCTCATCCTTTAAACATCCTCTTTTTTCATAGTACAAAGCTATAAAAACTCTCCATATAGTTGAATCAATGATTAATGTGTACTTTTTCCAATTTAGAATACTGTTTTGAGGCTGACAACACAATCTTTAAATTATGGGAGACCAGAGAGAGCTTGGATTACTACTTTACAGAACATTTCCACTCAGTTTGCAATCGCAACCACAAGCTTCAGGATGCTAGTTATCTTACTTCTTGTCCTTTGCTGCTGCTTGCAGTATTCCAAGGAAACTTAAAGCTCCAGCAACTGCATTTTATACTTTGATTAAAAAATTCCAAAGACTTCAATACACTTTGGAGTTCCAGTTCTGAAGAAAGGTCATCAACCTGAACATGTTAACTGTTTTTATCTCCACAGATGTTACCTTCTGGGTACTTACAGCATTTGTTTTAATTCAATAAGAATTCAGAGTCTCGGAATGGACGAACACCTATTTATATTACAGAACCGTTTCCACTCAAAAATATCCTAGCCCTCTTGTTGCTAAATTTGGCCTTACAATGTGAATAGATTTGGGAACAAAGGACAGTTATGTAAATTAACTTCATACTTTAGTCAGTCTAACCGGGACCCTTTCTGACACCAGGCTGGATGGTCTTTGCTTTAGTGCTAGGAGTGTAACAAGTAAGACTGATGAGTTAAAGGTGTGGATTGACACATGGAAGTATGATATTGTTGCCATCACAGAAACACGGTTGAGGGAAGGGAAGAATCACAACTCAATGTTCCAAGGTCTGGGATCTTTAGGCAAGGCAGGAGAGGGTGTAAAAAGGGTGGGGGTTTAAACACCATCAATTAAGGAGTCAATTTGAGGAACAACAGGAGATGATATCTTGGAAGGGTCTTCAAAATGAGGCTTTGGTGGGTAGAACTTCAGCATGTTAAGTGGGCAGTCACATTCCTGGCAGAGCATTGTAGGCCTGCGAAGAGTAAGCAGAAAATAGAGGGGCAAATATGTAGTCAGTTCACAGAAATGTGTAAGAGTAATAATTGGGTAATCATACTAGGGGATTTCAACTTTCCTTTAGAGGGGGCAGATTTCTTGAAAGGTATCCAGGTGAGTTTTTTGTATCAACATACAGAAGGCCCAAAGGGTGGAACAGTGCTGGATTGGATTCTGGGGAATGAAGCCAGACAAGTTTAGTGATAGCAAACTAACACAGTATGGTACATTTTGGTGTGGACAAGGAGAAAGATGGCAAGCAAAAGATAACTTTGGACTCGGGGAAAGCAGATTTTCTTTAAATAAAGCAAGATCTGGCCAAGGTCGACTGGGAACAGCTCCTTGCAGGTTAAGGCTACAGCAGAACAGTAGCATTCAAAAAGGAACTGGAGAAGAGTACTGATCCGACAAACTCTTCGGGGGAAATATAGCAGCAAAAGGTTCAGAGAATCCTGGATATCTAGGAGAATTCAGGACTGGATAAGGAAGAATAGAAAGGCTTTAGCAAGTTCAAAGGGAGCAATTTAGCTGAGGCCTTAAAGAAGTGCAAGAAGTGCAGGAAGAAACAGAAGAAAGCGATTAGAAGAGAAAAAAGGGGCATGAGCAAGGATTTGCTAATCAGAATAGGGAGAATTCAGAGATACTTTATAAATACATGAAAGGGAAGTGGTTAACCAGGGAAAGAGCAGGGGCCCAAAGGGGCAACCTGAATGCGAAGCCGCAGGATATTGGAAGCATGTTAAATTAACACATCTCTTCTGCCTTCACTCTAGAAAAGGAGAATGTAGGTACGGAATTCAGGAAAATAGACCAAGGAACTTGCACAGTTTATCATAGGAAATTGGGTGGTATTGGAAGCGCTGATGGGCAGTGGTCGGGAAACTATTGGACAAAATGCTGAAGGAGAGAATTAATATTCACTTAGAAAAACATGGGTTAATTAGGGATAGTCAGCATGGCTTTGTCAGAGGGAGGTCACGCCTGACAAATTTGATCACATTTCCATAAAATTCAACAAGTATGTGGATGAGGGAAGTTCAGTTGATGAAGCTTTACGGTTTTAGCAAAGCTTTTGACAAGGTACCACATGGGAAACTGATCGAGAAGGTTAAAGCACATGGAATTCAGGGAAATTTGGCGAGATGGATCAGAAACTGGCTTAGTAATAGGTCAAAAAAAGAGTAGTGGTAGAAGGTAGTTTGAGTGACTGGAGGCCAGTGTCGAGTGGTGTACCACAAAGATCACTACTAGGACCCTTACTGTTTGTTATATACATGAAAATGTTGGGGGGGCGGGGGGGCGCGGGGAAATATTACGCAAGTTTGCAGATGACACCAAGATTGGTAGGGTGGTTAATAGTGAAGATGGTTGTAGGTTGCAGGAAGATACAGATGAGTAGGCAGTGGTATATGATATTTAACCATGATAAGTGCAAGAAATAAGATGTGGGAGTAATAAACGAATGGCAGGATAGGGTAGCTCAGAGGAATCTTGGGGCTAATTATTCACAGATCCCTGACGTCAGCAGAGCAAGCGAGTACAATAGTCAAGAAAGAATGACACACTTGCTTTCGTCAGTCACAGCATGGAGTATAAGAGCCAGGAGGTATTGCTGGAGTTGTACAGTGTCAGACAGTCCACAGCTGGAGTACTGTGTGCAGTTCTGATCACCTCACTAGAGGACAGATGTGATAATAGTAGGAGGGGGTACAGAGGGAGTTCACCAGGATGTTGCCCCGGTTGAAGATATTAAGCTAGGAGACTAGGTAAGCATGAATTATTTTCTTTGCAGCAGAGAAGGCTGAGGGGGTATGTGATTGAAGTATAAAAGAATAGGAGTGGTATGGATAGGGTGAGTAGTGAGCAGCTGTTCCCCTTAGTTAAGGGGTCAGTCATGGGGATACTTTGTTTTAGAGAGAGGGACAGGAGATTCAGAGAAGATTTGAGGAAAAGAAAGTTATTCACTAAGAGGGTGGTGAGAATCTGGAATGCACCTGCCTGGGAAGATAGCGGAGGCCAGAAACAAAGAAAATTACAGCACAGAAACAGGCCCTTTGGCCCTCCAAGTCTGCGCTGATCCAGATCCTCTATCTAAAGCTATCGCCTATTTTCCAAGGATCTGTATCCCTCTGCTCCCTGCCCATTCATGCATCTGTCTAGATACGTCTTAAATGATGCTATCGTGCCTGCCTCTACCACCTCCGCCGGCAATGCCTCCAGGCACCCACCACCCTCTGCGTAAAGAACTTTCCACACATATCTCCCTTAAACTTTTCCCCTCTCACCTTGAAATTGTGACCCCTAATAAGTCAGTCCCCCACTCTGGGAAAAAGCTTCTTGCTATCCACCCTGTCTATACCTCTCATGATTTTGTAGACCTCAATCAGGTCCCCCCTCAACCTCCGCCTTTCTAATGTAAATAATCCTAATCTACTCAATCTCTCTTCATAGCTAGCGCCCTCCATACCAGGCAACATCCTGGTAAACCTCCTCTGCACCCTCTCCAAAGCATCCACATCCTTTTGGTAGTGTGGCGACTAGAACTGTACACTGTATTCCAAATGTGGTCGAACCAAAGTCCTATACAACTGCAACATGACCTGCCAACTCTTGTACTCAATACCCCGGCCGATGAATGAAAGCGTGCCGTATGCCTTCTTGACCACTCTATTGACCTGCGTTGCCACCTTCAGGGTACAATGGACCTGAACACCCAGATCTCTGTGCGGCAATTTTCCCCCAGGGCTTTTCCAATTACCGTGTAGTTCGCTCTTGAATTGGATCTTCCAAAATGCATCACCTCGCATTTGCCTGGATTGAACTCCACCTGCCACTTCTCTGCCCAACTCTCCAATCTATCTATATTCTGCTGCATTCTCCGACAGTCCCCTTCACTATCTGCTACTCCACCAATCTTCGTGTCATCTGCAAACTTGCTCATCAGACCATCTATACCTTCCTCCAGATCATTTATGTATATCACAAACAAACAGCGGTCCCAACACGGATCCCGGTGGAACACCACTGGTCACAGTTCTCCATTTTGAGAAACTCCCTTCCACTACAAGTCTCTGTCTCCTGTTGCCCAGCCAGTTCTCTGTCCATCTAGCTAGTACACCCTAGACCCCATGCGACTTCACTTTCTCCATCAGCCTACCATGGGGAACCTTATCAAATGCCTTACTGAAGTCCATGTACATGACCATCCACAGCCCTTCCCTCATCTATCAACTTTGTCACTTCCTCAAAGAATTCTATCAGGTTGGTAAGACATGACCTTCCCTGCACAAAACCATGCTGCCTATCACTAAGAAGCCCATTTTCTTCCAAATGGGAACAGATCCTATCCCTCAGCATCTTCTCCAGCAGCTTCTCCACCACTGACGTCAGGTTCACCGGTCTATAATTACGTTGATTATCCTTGCTACCCTTCTTAAACAAGGGGACAACATTAGCAATTCTCCAGTCCTCCGGGACCTCACCCATGCTCAAGGATGCTGCAAAGATAGGTGTTAGGGCCCCAGCTATTTCCTCTCTCGCTTCCCTCAGTAAACCTTATAACCTTTAAAAATATTAGATGAGCACTTCAAATATCATAACATTTAACGATATGGGGCAAGTGTAGGAAATTGGGATTAGCATGCTTTTATAGGTAGTTATTGTCAGTGTAGACTTGATTGGCCTTTTCTGTGCTGTATGACTCCATAACTATGACCAAGTTAAGAAGGGTCAATACGAGGGCAAAACAAATGCATTGCCAGATGAAAAAGCAAGAGGAAAGTGATCCTAATCAGTACTACACTCTCATTTGGAAATGTACCCTTGTCTATGTTTTCACTAGGGACCACAAAAATCCCTTTTCAAGAGAGGTCTGTGTACCGCTTATGCTAGGTTTGCCATATCATTCAGCATTACTTTGATCTGTGAATTAATTTTGGAGCAAGATTGGTGCTAAAAGAGCTTACAAATAGATTTGCCAAAAAGATAACATGCAGTTATAATCTCAGACATACAATTTAAGTACATTTCAAAACAATTTAAACTTACCAAATGTTCCATAAAACCCTCTAGGTCCACATGTACCAACACCATATTTTTTCAGTGAAGCCAAAGCCACATTCTGTATGAACAAAATTGCATTCGTCAAAAAACTTCAAAGTAAATTAGAATTTAATGCTTACTTATCTATATTCAAATAATTTCAGTTTTAAAACAAAAACAACTTACCAGAAAATTGCAAATGAAGAAATATTATGTAATCACCTACCCAGACATCTTATTTAAAAATGTATTAAAATTCAATGACCACATTCATATTCCATTCTCCACTTGCATTCAATGGGAACCCATTTTGATACTGGCACTTACTGATTACAAAGATCTTCCCCTTTCATAATCCACAAGTTTGTTCTAAGACTCGTTTTCCTTAGGTCAATAAACTCACCTTAACTTTTTCATTATCTAGCAACCCGAGAAAATTGAAGGACGCAAAATTTATGCACCTTCTATCATTAACCACTATGTTGTGAGTTGGAGGGCTGAAAATAACAAAAGAAACAATTCAGTGAAACACACAAAGCTCAGAAAGTGCAAACCTCTTCAGTCATTTTCAGTGCAAATTAGTTAATAACAAACATTACAGGTGATCAAGTATAAAACACAGTGAAAGTCTCATAACATGGAACCAGTTCCATAAACTGGAGAGGAATATTTTCAGCATGATTTTCTTCGGGTTTTTGTTTACAATTTTCTTCAAGTTTTCTTGAAGGCACTCATCCAAACTGGGGCGATGTTCTACAGGCACAAGTTGCCCCCAAGTGCTTCACTCAACTCATGACTGTTGGTGGAATTACAGTCAAATCAAGTTACAGAAGGTCTTAGAGAATTCTGAGGCAACAAGTTTCAACAAGCTTACTAAGTTCCAGAGGACTCCCCAGTCCAATGGGCTAAAGCCACCACTTCTAATGCAATCTGGCAGAGATCAGCTAAAATCACTGACAGCATTGTGCTGAACCAAAGAAACTGGACAAGTCTTAATGACAAACCCTATGTAATGCCTTTTGTTCGCAAGCCATTAACAAAAAAAGACTTTGAACCTGTTGCATTAAAACAAAGTTTCCATTGATACGTGTAATGGTTTAAAAATAAAGACAATTTGAAACAGTTCTCTTTTTGAATATTGTACAGCGCAAGCACAATTGCAAGCTAATATAGTCACCTAGTCCCAGAGTATATTACATACCCTGAGACAATATTGTTGTTAAGGGCAGGGTGGTCTTTTGATATTGGCGGAACAAGTGGCTCGGGTTGCCATTCCTCAATAAGTTCTTCTTTCTCCTGTGAGAAAACATAACAGAATACTTACGAGAAGTTGCAATATCAAAGTGCAATAGATCTTTTAAAATCTACTAATTACCTTTTCTGTCAGGTCAGAACGCTCCTGAAGTTTGTAGGTTTTGGAGAAAAGTAGTCTTACTATCCACAAAATGAGGATACCTTCCAGAATTAGATGGTAAGCTGGGGCCTTAAAAAAAAACAAAACAACCAAGTTACCTATATGCAACATCACTTTTCCATAAAGCAGAATATCCTGACTGCAGCAAAAGAAAAAACTTAAAGGAATAATTTAATATTCAGCACAAAAACGTTTTCATCATTGATTAATACAGATAATAGATGACAGAAACAGGCCACTCAGCCCAGTCCTTCTGATATTTATACTCTGCTTAAATCTCCAATCTGCTCTCATTTAAATCCATCAATCATCTGCTTCTCCATCATCTAGTTTCCCCGTAAGTGTGTCTGTTTAATGATTCCAAGAGTAATAGGTCCAATATAGTCACTCTTATTCCCATCCTGCACTCCCACAGAGACAGCAAAACCCCAGCCTCTCCGTTCTATCCTAATATGTACGTTCACATACTTTGTTTCATGCTTGCAAATTTTCCCCATACCCACCCCACTGCATATCATTTTCTTTAA
The DNA here is from genome assembly GCF_021869965.1 of Rhincodon typus. Classification (NCBI taxonomy): domain Eukaryota; kingdom Metazoa; phylum Chordata; class Chondrichthyes; order Orectolobiformes; family Rhincodontidae; genus Rhincodon; species Rhincodon typus. The sequence goes on along the minus strand of NW_025967878.1, from coordinate 8,669 downwards.
AAACACAAAGACCAGGATTACAAGCAGTATTTGAAATATGATCTAACCAAAGTTCAATCATCGCAATCTATATAAAATATTCAAAGTATTGCTTTAGAAACTGTTCAGTCTCTGAAATTCATTACTTATGGAATTCCATATTTTAATACAGGTCAGGAAGATATTACTCACCCATACCGTATGTAAACAGAGCAGCAGCATAAAATTTTGTGCATTAGTTATACAAGTCCAAAACTGAGATAAATTATAATTATGTAAAGAGTAATAATGTTTCAGGTTTTCTGCTTGTTCCATTGGAGAGGTTTTAAACTACAATTGTAGGGGAATGAAAACCAAAAAGAGTAAGCTTAGATGGGTTAGATTCAGATCAGGAAATGGGAGGTAGAACATTTGTTATTTCTTCAGCGACTCAGAAACCAAAAGCAACAAGGATTAAAAAGCATCCAAAAGAAATACTCAGGGTTCAGCTGTTCATACTTCAATGCTTTGCATGTATCACAAACAAGGCTGATGAACTAAGGGCATAAACAGAAAAACAGCAGCACGACGTAGTTTCTATAACAGAAACCTGTTTAAAAGGAGGGGCAAAGTTAACATGTCAATACCCCTGGATGTAGAATTTTCAGGCAGGATCGAGTGGGTGACAAAAAAGGAGGGGTTAGCATACTTGTTAAAGAATCACACAGTTGAGAAGGAATGATATATTGAATGGGTTAACAAATGAGGTTTTATGGGTTGAGCTTAGAAATTAAAAAAGGGGCAGTTATACTACCAAGATACTATGTACTCCTCAGTAGTGAGAAGGGAGATGGAAAAACCCACAATTAGACAAATTTCTGCCTGTCGGAATAAGATGGCAATAATAGTAGGAGACTTTGTCCCAATATCAAGTGGGTAACAACAACAACAACAACAACAAGGCACGAAGGATAATTCGTGTCCGGTATCCAGAATTTTTGTTTAAAAAAAATACATGACAAGCCCATAGAGAAGTTTCAATTCTGGATGTAGTTTTGGGAAATGAAGATAGGCAAGTGGTAAAGTGCCAGTTGGCGTCCGTATTGGGGATAGTGACCAGAGTTTGGTTAGATTTAGCAATACAGTGGAAAAAGGACAAGAGACAAATCAGATGTAAACTGGAGAAGGCAAATTTTACAAAACTAAGTGATTTGGCTGAGGTGGACTGGACAGGACTGTTAAAGGATAAATCAATGGTAAACCAGTGGCAAACACTAAAGTGAGATCCTTAGGGCACAAAGCAGACATGCCCCTTCCAAAAATAAGAATGGTAATGCAAAGTCTAGACCCCCATGGTTGTCTAGAAAAACCACGTGGGAGAATAAACAGAAAAAAGAAAGCTTAAAATGGTCACAAAAAAAAACACTCCACACTACAGATAGCCCAGAAGAGTATAGAGAAAGTACAGGGACCATGTTAAAAATAACAAAGCAAAATCACAGATAAGGCATGAAAAAATATTAGCAAAGAAAATAAAGGAAATGCCAATGATGTGTTACCAGTATATAAAGAGCAAAAGAATAGTGAAGGAAAAAGTGGGACCTATCAGAGATGAAGAAGGGAACTTGTGTGGATGCAGAGGATACAAGAAGAATTTTAAATAATTTCTTTATCTCTGCATTCACAAAGGAAAGGGATGGATGTGGTTATAGTAACCCCAGAGGAGCAGTGTGAAATATTGGACAAAATAATCATATTGAGAGGAAATGTTCGAGGATTTGGAATCTTTGAAAGCATGTAAGTCGCCAGGGTCAGATGAATCTTTCCTTAGAATGTTGGAGGTGGTCAGGGAGGCAAAAGCAGATGCTCTAAAGATTCAGAGATAGTATGAACTGCCGATGCTGAAGTCTGAGATAACAGTGTGGAGCTGGAGGAATACAACAGGCCAGCAGCATCAGAGGAGCAGGAAAACTGACGTTTCGGTTCAGGACCCTTCTTCAGTAAAAAGGGTGTGAAGAAGGGTCCCAACCCGAAACGTCAGCTTTCTTGCTCTAAAGATTATTTTTCAATCTTCACAAGACACAGATAAGGTGCTTGAAGATTAGAAAAGGTACGAATTAAATGCCAATTAGTCTTATTTAAATTTTGAAAAAAATTTGTAGCTCAGGTTGTGGATGAGGTTGTAGACATGCTCGCCAAGCTGATGGGTTTGGTTGCAAACGTTTCATCATCTTGCTAGGTCAGATGGTCAGTGCACCTCTGAAGAAGTGTCGGGGTTCTGTCCCGCTTGTTATTTATATGCCTCAGATGCTGGGGTGATTAGCATTACTTCCAGTTTTGTTTCTCAGTGGTTTGTACACAGGGTCCAAGGTCTAATTCAATGTGTCTCTTGGAGTTCTGGTTGGAATACCAGGTATCTAGGAATTCCCTCACGTGTCTGTGTTTGGCTTGTATGATTAGGGATGTGTTGTCCTAGTTGAATTTGTGTCCCTCGTTGTCCGCGTGTAGTGAGACCAGTGAGAATTGGTCATGTCTTTTGGTGGCAAGTTGGTGTTCATGTACCCATATAAACACCAGACAAAAACTAACTGTACAGCTCACATGGATCCCACATGGTCAAAGTAGTAAAAGCCCATGGGATACAGGATAATGTGTTGAATTGGATCCAAAGTTGGCTTAGTAAAATGAAACAAGTAATGGTCAATGGTTGCCCTTGCAAATGGAAAGCTGTTTCAAGTGGTTATCCACAGGGCTTAGTGGTGGGACCTCTGCTGTCGGTTTTGTAAATTACCAATTTGGACTTGAACATGGGGGGGCACAATTGGGAAACGTGCAGATGACACAAAAATTGGCTGTTTAGAGAATAGCTGGAAGCTCCAAAATTATATAGACGGGTTGGCAGAGTGGGCAGGAAAGTGGCAGATGGAGTTCAACTCTGATAAGCGTGAGGCACTGTATTTAGGGAAATCAAACAGTAAAAGGGAATACACAATAAAATAATACTGAGAGGGATAGATGAAGTGAGAGATCTTGGTGTGCAAGTGCACAGGTCCCTTAAGGTAGCAGTACAGTTAGATAAGGTGGCAAAGGCAGCAAATAGATTGCTCTCCTTCATTGGCAGAAATATAGAATACAAAAAGTAGGGATATAATGATGGAACTGTACAAGACACTGGTGAGGGCACAACTGGAGTAGTGTGCGCAGTTCCAGTCACCACATTACAGAAGGACATAATTACTCGGGCAGAAGAGGGCGCACAGAGAAGATTTTCTACAATATTGCCAGGACTGGAGAATTACAGCTACCAAGGAGAGGTTTTCCTTGGAATGGAGAAGGCTAAGGGACAACATGATTGAGGTATTCAAAATTGTGAAGGGTTGAGATACAGTAGACAGGTCGAATCTGTTTTCCTTGAGAGGGTTCATTTCCATGGCTATATAAAATTTCAATGTTCTAGGTCAATTGCTTTCCATTAGAGTGGCCAGAGATACTGATCTACTCAAACTCCCCCTACCCTAATCCTGAACTCTCATCTTCCTCTCGATCTCCCCCGACATCCTCACCGAGATCCATGCTCTCCCCGGATATATTTCAAGAAATCCGCCCTGCTCTTAAACCCTTAGCATGACAACAATCCCAATTTGTGTGGAAAAGTTGCAATTCCAAAGCATAATTACCAGATTTTCACTCTTTTACATGTCCGTGAACTGTCTATATATTTGCCCCTCTATTTTCTGCTAATACTTTGGGGACCTAGAATGCATGCCTGGGAATGTGACTGCCCCTTAACATTCTGAAATTCTACCCACAAAGCCTCCTTTTGAAGGCCCTTCCAAGATATCATCTCTCCTTATTGCTGTAATTGACTCCTTAATTGATAGTGTTACACCACCACCCTTTTTACACCCTCTTCTCTCCCAATGTTCTGAGTTATAGGATCAGTAAGTTGCCAGTCTAGCCCTTTCCTCAACCATGTTTCTGTGATGGCAAAAATCACATTTCCATGTGTCAATTTTCTCCAATAGAGAAATTAATCGAGAAAATTCTGAAGGAGAGAATTAATCTCTGCTTGGAAATGCATGGGTTAATTAGGGACAGGCAGCATGGCTGTCAGAGGGAGATAATGCCTGACAAATTTGATCACATTTTTGAAAAATTGTAACAAGTGGCTGAATGAGGGAAGTTTAGTCAATGTAGTTTATATGGATTTTAGCAAAAGGTTTTGACAAGGTACCTCATTGGAGACTGATTGAGAAGGTTAGAGCACATAGGAATTCAGGGAATCTTGGCAAGATGGATCAGAAGGGGGTGAGGAGGAGGAGGAGGAGGAGGAATGCTTTGGCCTAGTTGTATAATCATTACACTAATCAATCCAGAAACTCAGCTGATGTTCTGGGAACCTAGTTTCAAAACCCACCATGGCAGATGGTGTAATCTGAATTCAATAAAATAAACTCTGAAATTAAGAATCAATTGATGACCATGAAACCATTCTTGATGGTCATAAAAATCCATCTGGTTCACTAATGCCCTTCAGGAAAGGAAATCTGCCATCCTCATGTGGTTTGGCCTACATGTGACTCCAGATCGACAGCATTGCGGTTGACTCTCAACTGTCCTCTGAAATGGCCAAGCAAGCCATTCAGTTGTACCAATTGCTACAACATCTCAAAGAAGTGAAGTTGGATGGGTCACCTGGCGCTGGAGAAGACAACAGCATAAATAGCCCCGTTGACCCCACAAAAGTTCTCCTTACTAACATCTGGGGACCGGTACCAAAAAAAAAAAAACAAACAAAAAATGGGACACCTGTCTCACAAGCTGTTTACCAATGATTGCACAATATTCAGCAGCATTTGTGACTCCTCATATTAAACCAGTTCACATTCAAATGCAACAAGATCTAGACAATATCCAGGCTTAGGCTGACAAGTGGCAAGTAACATTTGCACCACACCATCACCAATAACAGACAATCTAACCACCACTTAACACTGTTACCATCACTGAATCCCCAATTATCAACATCCTCGGGGTTATCATTGACCAGAAACTCAACTGGACTCAGCACATAAATACAGTGGCTACAACAGCAGGTCAGAAGCTAGGAATACTGCAGTGAGTAACTTACCTCCTGACTCCTCAAAGCCTGTCCATCATCTAGAAGGCACCAAGTCAAGAGTGTGATAGAGGAGTTCCCACTTGCATGGATGGGTGCAGCTCCAACAACTTTCACGAAGCTCAACACCATGCAGGACAAAGCAGCCCGCTTGATTGGCACTACATCAACAAGCATGCACTCCTTCCACCGCTGACACTCAGTAGCAGCACTGGTGTACTACTACCTACAAGATGCACTGCAGAAATTCAAAGATTCTCAGACAGCACTTTCCAAACCCAAGACCACTTCCATGTAGAAGGACAAGAGCAGCAGATACTTGGGAACACCACCACCCTAGAGTTCCTCTCCAAACCGCTCACCATCCTGACTTGGAAATATAATGGCCATTCCTTCACTGTCGCTGGGTAAAAATCCTGGAATTCCCTCCCTAATGGCAATGTGGGTCAATCCACAACAGGTGGACTGCAGCAGTTCAAGAAGACAGCTCACCATCACCTACTCAAGGACAACTAGGGACAGGTAATAAATGCTGCCAAGCCAGTGATGCTCCCATTCCACAAGTGAATTTTACAAAAACAAAAAAACAGAAACTGGCACAGTCATAGGACACAAATGGTAATGATAGAAGGCTGTCTGAGTGACTGGAGGCCAGTGTCCAGCAGCGTACCACAAGGATCAGTACCGGGCCCCTACTGTTTGTTATATACATTAATAATAGAGATGAAAATGTGGGAGAATGATAACCAAGTTTGCAGATGACACCAAGATTGGTAGTGGGTTTATAGTGAAGATGGTTGAAAATTGCAGGAAGACAAATAGCTTGGTCAGATGGGCAGATGGTATCAAGCCCTGATAAGTGCAAAGTGATATACTTTGGAAGAAATAAGATGAGGGAGTATGTAATGAAAGGCAGGAAACAGGGTGGCTTAGCAGAATAGAGAGATCTTGGGGTGATTATCCAGTTTCCTGAAGTCAGCAGTGCACATGAATAGCATAGTTAAGGCAGCATATGGGACACTTGCTTTCATCAGTCATAGCATAGAGTACAAGAGCAAGGAAATAATGTTGAAGTTGTACAGAGCATTTGTTAGACCACAGCTGGAGTTGTGCGTGCAATTCTGGTCATGTCACCACAGGAAGGATGAGACAGCACTAGACGGGATACAGAGCAATTTCATCAGGATGTTGCCTGGGATGGAAAAATTGAACTACAAAGGACATACTTGATTGGCTCGGATTGTTTTCTTTAGAACAGCAAAGACTGAAGGGGGTATATGATTGAGGTACACAAGATAGAGTAGTATGGACAGGATGAATAGAGAACAGCTGTTCCCCTTGGTTGTGGGGTCAGTCATTGTGGGGGGGGGGGCACAGTTTTAGGCTAAGAGACAGGAGGAGATTCAAAGAGGATTTGAGAGAATAAAATGTTATTCACTCAGAGGATAGTGGGAACCTGGAATGCCTGGGAAGGTAGCGAAGGCCAGAAACCTTACAACCTTTAAAAATAAAAATTAAGTGCTCATACAAATATCATAACATTCAAGGATATGGGACAATTGCAGAAAATCGGGATTAGCAGTTTAGCAGTAGTTATGTCAGTCCAGACCCAATAAGCCAAAGGATCTTTTCTGCACTGTATGACCATGACTCTATGACTCCTGCTTCCTCAGTCCTATTCCTACTGAACTGTTGACCACCCAACATCCCCTCCTAACTCTCATATTCCCTGATACTGTCAACACATCTCTTCAAGTACGATCCTTCTCTCTGTTAAATCTGCCATCACCACACTTCTCAAAAAAAAACACTTTAAATCTATTGTTCTTGCATACAACCACCTGATTTTCAAAATCTCTTCTTGCCTCAAACCTTCATACATGTTGAGGGTCAGACTGACTTAACAGACAAGTTATTCTAATATTGCCAACTTTTGGAACACAACACTGTCAGATCACACGCTTCAGTAGATTTAAATAAAATCATTGTTAAATTAGAATTCATAAGCCTTTGAGTCATGATGTTCAATAATTTAGTTCTTCCAAAAAGCCAGCTACATTCATTGTTTGAAGAAGTTGCAAAATATGTGCAGATAAACTCAATTTTGCAGATCAAGCTGTAAGTTCACTGCACCCATAATATCAGACAGGCTAGCTCGAAAAGCACTGTCTGAGGTCACCGAAGGTCCCGCCTTCTCAACATAATCTGAAGGTCGTTATGCCACAGACTAAACTCCTAACAATCTTCTGGGACTGTGGAGGCTTTACCTCTTGGCTGGCAGTAAGCCATGGTAACGCCGTGGAGCATTTTCTTGACCTTTGTTGCCAATCCTGCTGCATGTACAGTTCAAAATTTCAGTTCCAGTCTGGCAACTCAACAGTGTATCTGATGGAAAACTAACAAATATGGAGAGTTTAAAAACTGATGACAGACAGACCTGTCTGCAAGATGGATTTTGATAGTTTCTGAGGGGATGAGTCTGAGATAAACATCACCATAAAAGAACCTAGGAGATAAAGTTGTGGTAGGAGAAAAGATTAAGTCTCATATTGAAAATTCAAGTTTAGTAACAGGTTTAGGAGATTTAGGTCCCTTTTGATTTTATCTGCAAGCTTGCCTAACATCAGTCAGAACCTCTGTGATAGAGGGAAAGAAATAAGTCAATAAAACAGTTCGAACAGCCCATGCCCCAAGGAATTCATAGACTGGAGCTTATAAATTAATTTTTGTTTTAAGAGTTGTTTTTAAAAGAACAAAAGCCACAAAGATCAGTGCAGTTGGGACCTCGATGGCATTCTCAAATGTGAATTGGTAAGGAGAAGGGGAAAAACCTGTTGTGGTACTTTGAAGAGGTTCTGCTGATAATAATGTGGCTGGAGGACAATTAACTTTTCTTGATGGTGGGAACTAAAACCATGCATGCAACTCTAGTGAAGGGCTACTGCTTTATCCATAGAAACAAGACTTAACTGACAAAAAAAAGTGAACCTTATGTCTGAAAATGTCACTTTTTAAGTCAATCATAGAAGATTTGCATGTATTTTGAAAGGCAAGGACTTATTAGGGATAGTCAACATGGCTTTGAGAGTGGGAAAATCATGCCTCATTAACTTGATTGACCGTTTTGAAAAAAATAACAAAAAGGATTGACGAAGGCAAAACGGTGTACGTGATCTACATGGACTTCAGTAAGGCATTTGACAAGGTCCTGCACTGTAGACTAGTTAACAAGGTTAGATCATATGGAATACAGGGAGAACTAGCCAACTGGATACAGAACTGGCTCAAAAGGTAGGAGACAGAGGGTGGTGGAGGCTTGCTTTTCAGACCTGTGGCCAGTGGTATACCACAAGGGTTGGTGCTAGGTCCACTGCTTTTTGTCACTCAAATAATTTTGATGTGAACTTAGGAGGTGTGATTACTAAGTTTGCAGGCGACACCAAAATTAGCAGCATAGTGAGCCAAGCTAGTGACCTTAGTACAATGGGATTTTGATCAGATAGGCCAGTGGGTGGCAGATGGAGTTTAATTTAGGTAAATATGAGGAGCTGCATTTTGGTAAAGCAAAATCAGGCAGGACTTATACACTTAA
>NW_025967877.1:0-25000 GCF_021869965.1 Rhincodon typus | reverse complement strand
CAACCAGCTGCAAGATTCAGGAAATGCCAGTGAATAATTCCTCTTCAACCCCTCAAAAAATGAACTGCTACATAACAGAACAATTTTTTTTGCACCTCTGATTAACACTTCATGTATTTTTCTTGATTGAATTTTTCCCCCCTCTTCCTGAAGACATTGACTCAATTAAGATATAATTTGGTAGACAGCTCACTGCCATTGGCTGAAATTCATTTGGGAATTGGAGTGACACAGAATTTATAAATTTTGTGCTGAATCTGGCAGGGTCACAGCATTTACACATGAGCAGAACACTGTATGTAATCAGGAGCTGAATTTTTCTTTCTTAGCCACTGTTGCTTTTGTTTGGTTGAAGTCAGTTAATTCAGGATTGTCTAGGATTCCCTTGTAAAATTCTTTGAGCAACAGAGAGGCCTTTTAATCCTTTTTATAAAGTACATTTCGACTTCTTGTGAATGACGAGGTAATCAGTTTTAACAGTGGTCATCGAGAGGTAAATATTTGCCAGCGTACCCACCGAGGACTCTCTGTTTTTCTTTGAAATAGTACCAGGGAGTCTTTTACCTGTCAGGACAGTGGTTTAACAACTCATTGAAAAGCTGGTGCCCCTAAGAATGCAGTATCTCTTCAGGAAGGCACTGGATTGTCACTCCCCAAATATTTGCGATTCAGAGACTGGTATGCAGCTACCATTCATTATCTCCATTTCTCATTTGCTGTTTACATGATATAATCCCATGCATTTCGAGTATTATGGAGTGCCTCACAAATTGAGGAACATGTAATTGATGTGACAAATTGAGAATATTGTTTCCCATTTTATCATTCCTAAGCCTGATATTTGAATAGTCATTCTTTTTGATAGTAAAAGTTATGCTATGTCTGTGGTGACCTGAGGTCATGTAAATCATGAGTATTACTCCTTGGCCGCTAAATGTCCTACTGAACATATCTTATTCTTCATGAAATCACAGAAGTGGTATAATTAGTTTATGGCATGTGATTAACTACATAGTCAAGTATTAATTTATTTAACCTGTAACAAGGTAAAGTGTTGACACTTATTAGAATTAGTCAGTGCAACATGTGGAGTGATTACTTGCTGTTATTTGCTTACAGCAGATTCTCAAATTACAATTTAATATCTGTTAATGATACCAGCAGCCACAATGCTACCTTTCAAACTTGAACAGTTTAATTGATTAATGAGATATTTGCAAATCTGTATAATAATTGAGAAAATCACAAAATACTTTTAAAAATGACCCTTAAAAATGGCTTAAAATAAATACTAACTCATTTTGTAACAGAAAACGCAGCTGTTGATCAACACTTCATTCAGCTTATAGAAATTTATCATTTTAAGTTCAACTGCAAAAAAAAGTGCTTTGCTTGCTTTAGATGTTATGTACAGACACCTATCAATCTACTATAATGTCATTCCTCTGAAGCTTTTTGATTGTGGGAATTTATCCTATGTGTATGGAGAATACAATTGTCAAGCTTCTGCAGTGTTAGCAGTGGGTAGCTGTTACATCCTATTTAGTCCATAGGCTCTCTCTGTACTCGGGTCTTCCTTGGTTTTGGGGGTGGAGGGAGGTTTCTTCGAACTTTGCTTGATTGCTGTTCATTTTTGACCCGGTTGTGTTAAATTCTTAACTTGCCTGTGTTCTGTGAATTTCAATCCCCATGTATCTCACTTGCCAGACTTTCTCTTTTTAAGTCAGAAGTCACTGACACCAGGTTATAGTCCAACAGGTTTATTTGAAATCACAAGCTTTTGGAGTGCTGCACCTTCATTAGGCGAAGTGAAGAGAAGCACACAGGCCCAGAATTTATAGGCAGAGAGATCGAAAGATCATACAAATGGTGAGTGGAGTGTTGACAGGCTGAATAACAAGTCTCTGCAGGTGATCAAAAGTGTCAGACGGTGTGAGCAAAGTGTCAACAGCTGCATAGCAAGTGAAGGCATTACTTATGATCCGATGCATTGAGGCAGAGAGATAATTACTAAAAGGATAGTTCTGGAGACAAACCAAATGGCTGGAATAACATGATAGATGTAAAAGTCGCATGCCGAGGGTCTAACCAATGTAACAAGTAATCCAAAACTGTACAAACTAATTAAGGTAGAGAGACCATAACAAGTTATTAAGGCGATGGTGTCAGATCAGGATAGTAAGGAAGATTTTACAAATACAGAACGGTGTGGTGGGGTTACATGTAGCATGACATGAACCCAAGATCATGGTTGAGGCTGTCTTCATTGGCTATCAGTTTCTACTCGGTGATTCTGCGTTGTTGTGTACCTTGAAGGCTGTCTTGGAGCACAGTTACCTGAAGATCGGAGGCTGAATGTCCTTGACTGCTGAAGTGTTTCCTGACTGGAAGTGAATATTCCTGTATGGCAATTGTTTATGTGTCCATTCATCTGTTGTTGTAGTGCCTGCATGATCTTGCCAATATGCCTTGTGTATGAGGTTGACAACATTGGCTGAGTCACATGAGTACCGACTGTGTACGTGGTGGATGGTGTTCCCACGTGTGATGGTAATATCCATGTCGATGATCTGGCATGTCTTGCAGAGGTTGCCATGGCAGGGTTGTGTGATGTTGTTGTCAGTGTTGTCCTGAAGGCTAGATAGTTTGCAGCTAACGATGGTCTGTTTAAGGTTTGGTGGTTGCTTGAAGGCAAACCTCATTTCCAGTGTTCAGCAACAATGTTTGTGATGATACTATGGCTTTAAGAGGTGTGACCTCAAGCTAATAAAGTAAACCGCTTGTGAGGCCATTTTAAAAGTTGGAACAATAGAAGCAGCATGAATGGGTGAAGTCAGGCTCCCACAGAACCAGGGTTTTAGTTTAGCTTTCACTAGTTGTTGGGGTTTTGAAGTTGGCTGTGGTAGCTCTCGGCCACAACAAAAAGCTAGAGTTTTTTCTGCTGCCAGAATCGCATGCAAGACAATCTGTTTTACGGAATGTGCCTTTGCCAAGGTTGTGTTTATGGGACATTACTATATTGGAATAGTGCTGTTTAGTAGTTAAACAATATATTATTCTGTTCAGTTTTCCAATAGAGTTCAAGTTACATCAATTCTTCTTTCTTTTGTTTGTATTTTAACTGTCAGGTAAGAATAGAGTGTGTTTTGCTTAAAGCCGAATAGTGTAACTAATTAAATTACATCTGGAACACAGCACCTTACACGTGCCTTTAAATAAGATAACAGTTAGGGTCTTGGCTGTCTTCTTGATATATTTGAAGGGGATTTGGTCTCGTCCTTAACGTGTTTCATTTATGCATGAGCTGACTCTAGTTGTAATTGGGCTGGCCCAACACTAGAGTTTATTTTAAACAGAAATGCTGATTAAGAAGAAAATAGTGTTTTTGTGTTGAAGTGTTACTTGATCTGGTGTATAACCTGCACCTACAATCTTGTATTCAAGGCAAGCCAAAGTCATTTTATTTCCTTTTCTCAATTGAATGCATCAGTGTAACAAAAGGTTTTGCAATGTTGTCATATAATTTACAGTTTTCTGTTTTACAATTTTATACTTCATATTTTCTGATATTTTTGAGTACTTAAAATGAAAATTACAGGATTGTGGAGCTTTAAGATGTTTATATTCCTTTTTAAAAAGTAGTACATTGAAACCACTATCTAAGTAGTCCAATGTCCTTCCTCACCTGTTATATTGCACTGCCCCTGAAAATGTGGTCATAATGTTCATTCAGTCTGTTGCTTGGAAAAATAATGTTCACCATTTTTGTTCTTTGCATGTTTTGCAATTCAATGCAAGCTTGCATTTTTGTTTTATTTTATTTTTCTGACAATTTGGACTTCTCCAAAGCATTTCAAAGTTATAATAGAAGTTCAGTGTCAGCATCAAACCATATTAAGACTTGTTTTGTATTTTATTTTGATTTAATTATTACTCTCTATATTTCTGCCTTCACAATCCTCTAGACTAGAGGGGATTTCTGGACCAATATACAATTAGAGAGCAGTTTATGAATTTTACATATTCAGAAATTGTTCATTTTGTTAATCCAGACATTTTAATGAAGTGGTATAGATAACAGTGATAAATCAATGCTTAATCAAAAATTACAGAATTTAAATTGTTTTTGAGTCTCTGCATATGGACTTCTTAAATTCTGTAAGTTTTCTGTGAAATCATGTATGGCGGTTTCGATCTGCAGGTTTTATGAAAGAAGAAGAGGTGCACATTTTGAAATCTATTTACCACTTAAAATTCGGGGCTTTCAATAAGTGTCAACATTTTCAAAAAATTGAGTATTGGGGAAATGTTTTGGTTTAACGCCTTGGATAGGTGGAAATTTCAGCAAGTTTATTGATAGATGACATACAAAATGTTTTCCCTGTCTTTGTCAAATTGTGTATAGTTTGATAAATAGAACCTTTTCAGAAAATTAGCGTCATAGGTGCTAAAGAAAACAGGAAATGCAACAGGTCAGTGTGGAACTTAAAAATTATAATTGTTGGCTGCTTTTTGTGAGGTATGGTTTACTTTTGCCAGGTTTTGTAAATAGGGCCAACAATCATTTAGGTCTTCAAATGATGACACTGCATGATCACGCAAAACCAGTTATTTTAATATTTCCACAAATTACTGGCTGGGTCGAATTAGAAAAAAATTGTTGCAATTGTGAGAACCTTGCATTCAGAATGGTATTGATTCATTAAAAATAGTTGCGAGAAGATTGATTTTAATGTGTTGGGAACTTAGACCTCTAGTTTTTGAACCAAGGTTGACAGTACCAGTGTTTTCTCATCAGAGTAAAAAGATTGAAAAGCAATATGTTCCATGTTTTTAAATATTTTTTATAGATGGTATAAACAAATTCACTTAACTTAGATTCTGAGCTTGGAATTAGACAGTTGTATATATTTAACAATAAAGTTCTTAGATCCAGTGTTTTGTGAGAACAGGATAAATACAAATTAACTAGATGAAAGAAATAATTGAAGTGTTTTGATTCCTTAGCTGAATCAAACAGTTTGTTGCTATACTTCACTGAGATCAAAAAGATTGTTGTGTAGCATCTATGATGGTCACAGGACATCTCAAGGTGCTTCAGAGACAATTAAGTACTTTTTGAAGTACTGTGACAGTTGTAATGTAGCATATGTGAAATTCAACTTGCACATCACAAAGTCCCCAAACAGCAGTGGTTTATGTCCACGTAAGACACCTGATCGGAACTTGTTTAATGTTTCATCTGAAGGATGGCACCTCCGACTGTGCTACAATCCCTCAGTTTGACACTAGGGACTCACCTGAGATATTGTGAAGTGTATAGATCTTGCAAAAGTTGATAAAACCTTGGAGGTAATGACATAATGAAATGTCAAGGTGATGAGTAAGATGCATAGTGGCTAGGGGCAGTTATGTATTTAGGATGGGTTGGTGTGGGCTGGAGATGTTGGGTCCAGCAGGTACGGGTGGGGAGGATAGGTGTCAAGTCTAGCTGGGTTAATGTCCCACAGCAGGGGACCTTGGATCGAGTCTGAAAACAGGGAGGAAGCTTGGGCGTAGTCTGGGCTGATGGGCAGAGGGGCATGATCTAGCAGGGTTGTTGGTTCGGGTCCGATGGGATGGTGATGGGAGAGTTGGGTTTGCATCTGGTGGGGGGATGGGTGATGCAGTTTAGGGGTTGGGGACAGTGGTTGGCAGGGGTGGACAGGGCGGTGTCAGGTTCTTTTATTCATTCATAGGATGAGGGCATTGTTGGCCAGGGCAGCATTTGTTGGCCAGGGCAGCATTTATTGCCCATCCCTAATTGCCCAGAGGGCAGTTCAGAGCCAACCACATTGCTCTGGGTCTGGAGTTACATGTAAGCCAAACCAGGTAAGGATGACAGTTGCCTTCCCTGAAGGACATTCGTGAAACAGATGGGTTTTTCCAACAATCGGCAATGGATTCATGGTCATCACTGGATTCTTAATTCCAGATATTTTATTGAATTCTAATTCCACCATCTGCCATGGCAGGATTCCAACCCAGGTACCCAGAACATTATCTGGGTCTCTGGGATTAACAGTCCAGCAATAATACCACTAGGCCATCACCTCCCCAGATCAGGGCGGGTTGTTGGGTCCTGCTGGGTCCTGACATAAATGATGTTGAATCTGGGTTGAGGGTGGGGTTGGGGGGGGGTGTTGTTGAGATCATGTAATTTTAATAGTCTGAAGTTTCTGAATAACTATTTTACTCAATTTCATTCCAGTTTTTATGGAGACCTTTATAGGTTTCCAGGCTTAGTGGAATTGCAAAGAGGAATGTTCAACTTTCCACGTGATTATTTCTGAGAATGCTACAATGGGGATTATACCCACACACAACTCCAAATCAATGCTTGCAAAATGACTGTTTCTTGCCCCAAATCTCTCAAACTAATGGATGGATTTCAACAAAATATTGTAGACAAATAGGACATAAGCAACCCCTCTTGAGAAAAGGAATAACTGATTGATTAAGTTTTGACAAAAGTGCCGATCCAGATCCTGGAATTTTTTAAAGGATTCTTTTAGAGTTGGGAGATAGCCCAATTTGACTTTAGTTTTAGATCATGGAGTCATAGAGATGTACAGCACGGAAACAGACCCTTCAATCCAACTCATCCAAGCCGACCAGATATCCTAACTAATCTAATCACATTTGTCAACATTTGGCCTCTACCTATTCATATGTCCATCCAGATACCTTTTAAATGTTGTAATTGTACCCACCTCCACCGCTTCCTCTGGCAGCTTATTCCATACATGCACCACCATGAAAATGTTGCCCCTCAGATCCCTTTTAAATCTTCCCCTTCTCACCTTAAACCTATACCCTCTAGTTTTGGACTCCCTTATCCTGGGGAGAAGATCTTGACTATTCACCCTATCCATGCTGCTCATGATTTTATAAATCATGTTGTTTGGATTTGATTTATTTAGAATATTATGGATTTTCTCAGACGTGATGGTTGAATGTTTCACAGCTGTTTTTATTTAAAAGAAAGCAGTGTTTTTCAGAGCAGATCATTTGATGTAGCTTGCTCTGAAGCCTCCTCAGTGAGATGAAAACTATTAATAAAAATAATCTCTTTTCCATATTTACAGTTACAGAGCATCAGTCTGGCAGAGCAGAGTCTCAAGGATGAGCTGCATAATTGTAATAACATTGAGTTGACAATGTGTGGCAGAGCTGTGTGCTCCTCTAAGTGCCCTATTCACTTGTTTCCATTGTAATTGTAGATACATTAGCTTCCAATGGAAAATGCAAATTAAAGCAGTGTATGTGACTTCCAAATTGGGAAAAATTGATCTATTGTTCTGGACTTGTTGTTTTACCCTAGCTTCCTCTAGAGACAATATGGAAAACAACTCTATGGGTTTTCATATTGTTAGACTTACTTGCAATTTTGGGGTTTTATTCATTGCAATGTATTAGAAAATGACAAGTTTCATGTAAAATAACAGCAGTTACATGTAAGGAAGGGAATGTAAGCATCTTGGAGCTTTGTAATTGCACTTTGCTTTGTAATAACAGGAAATACTAGTGGTTCATACAATTTAACAAGTATTGTCAATCTCCTGTGACGTTGAATCAGGCAACTTGGAGAAAATCATCTCCATTATCGCACTTCCTCCTTTTATTTGTGTTGCTTTTCTCCAGTCTCTCTCCCATCAGCTCTGACTCCCTTACTCTTCTATTTTTCATAAAAGCTATTTTTGCTTCTCCTTAACTTTTCTTCTCTGCTTCTAGACAGGTAGTTTGTCATTGGTGTAGTGGGGATTAGAACCACCTGTGCGTTTTGGCTCGAGGGATAAAGTGGCCATCAGCTGTTTCTTTTCCATGTCCTCCTGCATGGTGGCACCCATTAAGTTCTTTATTCCTTCATCCTTCTATGACCCATTTCCTTTCCTACTTCATCCTTCTTTCCTGTCTACTGCTTAAGGCCTTTATCCTCCCTTCTCCTTTTGACTGCTGACATTTAAGAAAATATTTCATAATTCTCAAAGCCATATTTCATCTAGGGGAAAAAACACCACTTGTGTCGTACTAAGGAAGTTAAGGATGATATCAAATTGAAAGGAAAGGCATGCAATGCTATGAAGATGACAGTGGCAGGGCAGATGATAGGGAAAACATATAAAAACAAGCAAAGGATGACTTAAGAGCAATAAAGAGGTAGAATATGGAGTAGGAAAACTATAGAAACGGACAATGAAAGCTTCTGCACATATACAAGTGTACATCCTTCAGAAACTAGGGAATTAATAGTGGAAAATGAGAAAATAGAAGTTTTGATCAGTTATTTTGTATTGCTGTGCACTGTAGAAGTTCAGTAGAATAGTTGAAAATTCGAGGTGAATGGAAAGGAGCAACTTAGAACAATTCCCTAACACTTGTGAAAAGTGATATGAATACTCCTAGGTCTTGGCTGATGAATCTCTTGGACTTGGTGTTCTGCCTCCTACAGCCTTAAAATAAAAGGACTGCAGAGATAGTGGATGTGTTGGTTTCCAAAAATGCCAAGGACCTGGAAAGGTCCAGTGGATTAGAAAACTGCATATGTAACACCTCTGTCAAAAAGTGAGTGAAACAGAAAGCAGGAAGTGATAGACCTAAAGTGTCTGTTAAAGAGGTAGTAGAAGATACTTAGAAAATAATGAAGGAGGACATTACTGGAGATGCTGGAATCTGTACTGACAACAATCAATGCTGGAGAACACAGCAGGTCGGACAGCATCCCTAGAGAGAGAAGCTGTTATATGAGCAAAGTCTGAGCAGTTTGGACTTGGCCATTGAGTTTAAAAGAATGAGGAATGACCTTATTGAAATATTTAAGATTGTAAGGAAGCTTTTCAGGATCGATGCTGATAGAATGCTTCCCCTTGTAGGTCTTGGAGCTATAGTTACAGAATTAGGAGGCACTCATTTAAAACTGAGACTGAAAGGAATTTTTTTCTCCCAGAGTAGTGAATGTCTAGTGTTCTCTACCCAGAGAATTGTGGAGACTATATCACTGAAAGCATGTTGAAAGGCGAACAATAGATTTTTGAAATTTCAGGGAGTTGACACCTATGCTGAGTCAGCATGGTAAAAGAGTTGATGCCTGGGGCCGATAAGCCATGAACAAAAACAGAAGTTGCTGGAAAAGCTCAGCAGGTCTGGCAGCATCTGTGATGAAAAAATCAGAGTTAGCGTTTCGGGTCCATTGACCCTTCCTCAACACCGATAAGCCATGATCTTGTTGAATGGCTGGGGCAGGTTTGAGAGGCCAAATAGCATACACCTGCTGTTTTTTCGTGTGACAGCAGGAGACACTGTTGGAAAGTGTGCTAAGATGTGAGATTTTCAGTCCAACGTCAATAGATCTGAACTTCGAGTATCTTATGATTGGTGAGAAACAACAATATGATTCTTTGATTTAACCTTGAACTCACCACAAAATGAAAAGAAACAAAATTTTCAACTGAGAGTTTGTATGTCCTAATTGGTGTTCAGTTCGAGTCATTATAAGGGTGGGGGAAGAAAAATTAAATTATAAGAGAGAATGAAGAGAATACATGAAGGAGACAATAAATTGAAGGTGAGCCAACTGTAGCAATTGATTCACCTGTTTGAACAGTACAGGTTGGTAGAAATAATTGGAATCGTTTTACCCGGTTATTCTTTTAGTTGGAGAATAGTTTTGTGCAGATCTGTAGAAGGAGGCGTAAAATAATTTGAATAAATCCAACAGTTAGTCTGAAGACTGATTGTGGTTATGAAACTTTTAATCTTGATAGGCCTTGAACCTGAATAAAACAGCTATCCTTTATCAGTAATTGGTTAAATATAAAAGTCTAAAGTAACAGATGTATAGTTATGTGAGTGTAATTATAATTATTTGTTTTAAGGTAACGCAATATGTTAGTTAGTTTGCCTTTTACGTACAAAGCATATGATGAAGAATATAGCTTAAAATTTTTTCAGTGCATCTGAAGTACTTATTTCCTCCATCTTCAGACTGTATTTCATCCTTCCTTGTCCTGCTCCTGGACATGATAAACAAGATGTTGTGCGCTGTGCATTTGCAACAGTCAAGGAATACGCCCAAACCAGAATAATATTGCAAGCTGATAATTCCCTACACCAATGGTATCTACAGATTCTCGGATCACCTTTGTTAAGAGTTTTCAGGGCAAAGTATCAGTGATTATTATTGCTGATATTCACAGATATTTTAGATTTCTGTGCTGTTTATATGCAGTACTTGGCTGCTTGAAAGTATCCACTTTGCAACAAGTCCTGCGCCTCTGGATTCTTGGCTGTTGAAGGGGTCACTAAATGATTCTCTAACGTTCTTACACTGCATGATGAGGCACTAATCAATATTCCCTTTAAGGTCTGTTTGCTATGTGCAATTGGCTTGTTGCAATGTGCAGTCCTGTTAAGATTGCTATACACCATGTTCATCTACCACCTGTGTGCCTTAAAGGGAAAGCTGCCTGTTTGCTGCATTGTCACACAGCTTAGTGAGAGCATTGGTGCTGTTTATGTCAATTAGGGGGTCACAGGTCCACTACCACAGGTACACTGAATTAGCTGAGTCCAGTAGATTTATGGGCTTGTGAGTGAAAATAATCAGAATTTTAATGTTGCTAATTGTTTCTGATAGGCCTTTCCCATCATGGAAGATGCTTATACTTAATTGCCATGTGATGATAGGCTATTCATTTCCTGCTCTGTACAGTTGATTAGCAAACCAGTAAACATCTTTCCAACTCTTAGATGCAGAACTTGGTCATAAGGTAACTGGCACCGATAGAATAGAGTGACCCCAAAAGCTGGTGAAAATGTTTGTTAACAAAGTTGTGGTGAGCGTTAAGTCAGACGACATATCTAGATGAATGTTATTTATGCTGAATTTGAAAAGTGATGTACTCTTATTGTTCAGTAACTTGGCAAGTAGTACATAAAAGCAAAGGCAGGTAACAGGACCAGCTTAGAGTGTTTTGGCAAAGGAATTGCAATAGCCACAGAAAGATGATACAGATTGAGGATGAGACCAACCTTGGACCAGTGTTGGTTGGTTGGATCTGGAGAGGTTTTGGCCTGTGGCTAAACCCAGGCTTGAATGGTTTTTTTTGTAAAGTGTTTTTTGCCAATCTGTTTGGACATGTATTCGTGGAGTGTGAATTTGGATCGGGGCACAAGCGCCTCTAGCTTGAATGTATGTTTGCTCTTCTTATCATTGTTATAGGTAGAATCCAGTTTTTCATGATGTTGGCAGAGCTGACATTGCCAAGTCATACCCTGTAAAAGTTTGCCAAAACACCTCATGACGTGCTGAATTGTGCAAGTAATTATCACTCAAGTTATTACAAATTGTTGACCGATCACTACTGAAGTTCAGCCGAGATTAGAGATATATTTAATGTTGTTTAAATTTAGCAGGGGACTTTTTAAATGATTCATCATTTTTTCCTCAGCCAACACCACTGAAAATAGGTTAATTGGCAGTTTACCTTATTCTGTTTGTCGGAAGAGGTATGAAATGTGTTGTGTATTTGCCTGCATTAACTTTGTGCACTTCATCATAGTTCATTGTATTTATTTGATTTCGAGAAAGCGATGAGGCAAAAAAGATGGATGGCCTGAAAAGATTACACCATATACTGGACAGATTAAGAGGTCCTAAATTCAATACTTGCTGTGGTCAGTACCAATGTGGCTGATCTAAGCTGGGGCAGTAGTTGACAGGCTGAAATTAAATCAGAGATAGTAGGAACTGCAGATGCTGGAGAATCCGAGACAACAAGGTGCAGGGCTGGATGAACACAGCAGGCCAAGCAGCATCATAGGAGCAGAGAGGCTGACGTTTCGGGCCTAGACCCTTCATCAGAAAAGGGGGAGGGGAAGGGGGTTTTGAAATAAATAGGGAGAGAGTGGGAGGCGGATAGAAGAGGGATAGAGGAGAGGATAGGTGGAGAGGAAACAAACGGGTCGAAGAGGCGGGGATGGAGCCAGTAAAGGTGAATGTAGGTAGGGAGTTAGGAAGGCTGAAATTAACGTTTGTTTCTCTTAGTTCTGATAGAAAAAATTATCCAGGTATCCAGATCTTTATAGCTGTCCATTGATGATAAGCACATTCTTGCAAATTTTAGGCAGTAACCTGTTTTTGCAGAGCAACTGGTGCTTTCCCAGGGAGAACACCATAGCTTACTGTCTAGACTCTCACATGAATCATAGAACAGTACAGCACAGGAATAGGCTCTTGAGCCCAGCATGTCTGTGCTGACCATGATGCCATTCTAAACTAATCCCATCTGCTTGCACATGGCCTGTATTCCCCTATTCCCTGCCTGTTCATGTCCAAATGCCTCTGAAACATTGCTATCATAGCTACTTGTACCACCTCTCTGGCAGTGTGCTGCAGGCACCTATTGAACACTGTTAAAATAAAAACTTGCCTTGCATATCTCATTGGAATTTTCCCTGGCACACATTGAACCTATGCCCCCTGGTATTTCACATTTCCAACTTGGGAAAAAGACTCCTGACTATCCATCCTATCCATGTCTCATTATTTTATATACTTCTGTCAGGTCACCTGAGAGTCTCTGACACTCTAGTGAAAACAATGCAAGTTTGTGCAACCTCTTTTTATAGCTAATACACTCCAGTTTAAACAACATTCTGCTTACTTCTTTTGTACCCTCTCCAAAGCCTGCACATCTTTCCTATAGTGTGGTGACTAGATTGCACACAGTATTCCAAAATTTGCCTTACTAAAATAAGTATGTGAATATAAGTAATGAAATGTACCTTCTTGATTGAGACAACAGGAGGTTTCTGGAACCTGGCGACTTTATCCTAATGTCTGTACTTCAGCAGTTTTAGTGTCAAAAAGGTTTGACAGCTGCACGCAAATGTATTGGGAATGTTCACAGTCTTCTCTTCCTATTTGTTGCTTAATAGTCCATCACTATTCATGATTGGACGTGGCATTGTTGCAGAATTTTGCCCTGATTGTTTAGTTGAGGGGTCACTTAGCTCTGTCGTAAATATGCTGCTTCTACTGCTTAGCATTCACGTAGTCCTGTGTGGTCGCACTATAACACTGACAGTTCGTTTTCTGATGCGCTTGGTACAGATCTCAACATGATCTGGTTCTGTCCTCGTTGATGCAGCATTGGTCATCTGGTTTGATGGTTGTAAAAAAAATGAGAAACATGGCTGTCCGTGAGATTTCAGAAATATAGTTCTGTTGCTGATTGCCTGCAGCAGCTTTCAGATACCATGTAGCATAGTATCATACCACACAATACAATAGAAGAAGTCCTTGGTGTGAAAACCGTGTTTGTCTACAGCTGTCCTTGCATTGGATGAGTAATCCAGAGAACATAGCCTCAATTCCCACCAAGGCAATTTGAGAATTTGATTTGTTGACTTCGAAGTTTTAAACTGTTGAGAAAAAAAAATCCCTAGTTCATTAACAGCCTTCAGGGAAGGAAACTCTTCATTCTTACCTAGTCCAGTCTATGTGTGGCTCCATGCTCTCTCTCTTATTGAGCACACGTACATGTTGTATACCATATCCCTTGTGTTTATGTTCCATAACTACTGTGCTGTCATAGGTAAGGCTGTAACAGGTGGACACTGAGGATCAGATCTATTTTTTCCCCTCTTTCTCACCACCTACCACAGACAGTCTGTCCTCAGCTCTGTTATCCTTTATAGATTTTTGATAGAACTGAGCATCATGCTAGGCTGTTTTGAGTTTAGTGTTCACCATGTTGGTGTGAGACTTGAACCATTTACAGAACAGGCTGGGCAAGGATTGCAAGTTCTTTTTGCTAGAGAACTAGTTGGATGTTTACAATAGTCTATTCGCTTCATTGTCAATTTTTACTGAAATTCATTGTTTTAAAATTCCAGATCTTTGAAAGAAGAACTTTAACCCTGAAACAACCACGATGGGATTTGACCTCATGTTATTCATATTCCTGTTCCAGTAATGCAATCCCTGCATTACTAGAATAAAATTCAGAGCTGGAGTGTGGTTCACTGGATTTTGAATATCGAATAGCCTTTGAATATTTTATTGTTGCTTGTATTTTCCATTTATGCACGTGATCAGAAAACCTGCTGACAGTGATAATAGAGCTCTCACATCTGAGTACAGTTCTGTCCTTATATTTGTATAGTCATACTGTAAAATGGACCATAACTATCAGAATTTACACAAGAAAGGATCATGTGCAGGCAGATGGGATTAGTTTAGAATGGCATCCTGGTCAGTGCAGACATAATGGGCCAAAGAGCCTCTTCCTGTGCTGTACTGTTCTATGTGCTGTGTCCTGTTTAAAAATGATGCATAGAATCAATGAATTTTACAGTACAAAATGAGGTCATTTGATCCATTAGGTCTGTACCAGCTCCCAAAAGAGCTATCCAGATGGTCCCATTCTCCAGCCCTATCTCTATAGCCTCTAACTTTATCACTTTCAAATTTACATCCAGCTCCCTTTTGAAACCTCCTATGGAATCTGCCTCCACCACTCTCCCAGTGAGTGCATTCCAAATCCTGACAATTCTCTGAATAAAGAAGTTTCTCCTCATCTCACTCTCATTGCTGACAATCTTGAAATTATAACCCCTAGTTACTGACATGTCAAGCAGTGGAAACAGAATATCCTTTTTCACCCTGTCAAAATTGTCATAGTTTTGAACACCTCAATAAGGTCATCTCTTAATCTTCTCTGCTTCAAGGAGAATAAGCCGAATCTTTCTAATATTTCATTGTATCTAAAATACTTCATTCCTGGTATCATTCTAGTAAATCTCCTTTGAACTGTCTCCAGGGCTTTAATATCCATGTGCTTTTACTATTTTACCATGACTAGAATGCTATGTTCTTGGATGCATAGCTTATTATTCTATTGCGAGAGGAGTGGGATTGTGTTTAAATTTGTATGTTCCTTTAAGAAAGACATGTTAGGTCATTCAAAGAATAGTAGCTTGTTCTGAGAGAATTTTGCAGATTGCTGCGGTGGCTTATTTTTGGGTCAAGACCAGAATAAAATTTACTATGAATTGATAGTCTTTTTTTCATTCTCTCGCACGGTACAATGTGACATTTCTAGTATGGTATCTGTGTGCTCACTGTACCATTTGTAATAAACTTGTAGATTTTTCAGAGTGGAAGATATGCTATTATCGCATACTCCTGTCATTTTGACACATAATACACAGAGTGCCTGTATGCCTCTAAGGCAATAGGTAAACATTGGCTAAAGTCAAAGTTTAAGTGGTTTTTAAACTGACGATCTGATCGCTGACTTGCATTTTTGTTTGTAAGAACAATTGCTAATATCGGTAACAATTTATGGGCTTTTTGACTTCTGTACTGTTTGAGGTATTTCAAATTGTTCAGGAGTTTTGCATGAATCCTTTTGTTTCTATACTATTTGCAGGTGTGGCAGTTGAAAGACAACTAGGAGGGAATATGGTCTATTTGATTTTTGTGATTTTACTGTTGTATAGTGCCATCAATCATAGAGCCATAGAGCACCGAAACAGATCCTTTGGTCCAACCAGTCCATGCTGACCATAATCCTGAACTAAACTAGTCCCACCTGGCTGCACTTGGCCCATGTCCCTCCGAACATTTCTTATTAATGTTCTTACTGCACCTACCACTTCCTCTGGAAGTTCATTCCACATACAAAATCACGCAGTGTGTAAGCAATAAAAAAAGGCATGGGGTCAATTTTTAAAATTTTTCTCCTCTCACCTTAAAAATATGCCCCCTAATCTTGAAATCCCCACCCTAGTGAAAAGGCATTTATACGCCTCATGATTTTATAAACCTCTATAAGGTCACCTCGCAACCTCCTACACTCCAGTGGAAAAATGTCTCAGCCTGTCCAGTCTCTCCTTATAACTGAAACCGTCCATTCCTGATAACAACCTGGTTAGATCTCTTCTGAACTTTGAATTGTCCCATTGGGCGGACGCAGCATGGGTTCATTAAAGGCAGCTCATGCTTGACTAATTAGCTGGAATTCTACAAAGACATCACAAGTGCGGTGGACAAAGGGGGACCCAGTAGATGTGTATCTGGATTTCCAAAAGGCATTTGACAAGGTGCCTCACAGAAGGCTGCTGCATAAGATAAAGATGCACAGCGTTACAGGCAAAGTATTAGCATGGATCGAGGATTGGTTAACTAACAGGAAACAAAGAGTGGGGATAAATAAGTGCTTTATCAGTGCTGGTTGGTGAACGGTGATTAGTGGTGTGCCTCAGGGATCAGTGTTAGGACTGCAATTGTTTATAAATTACATAAATGATTTTATGTAAATCATGGGGACCACATGTACTGTGTCAATGTTTGTGGATGACACTAAGATGCGTGGTAGAGCAAAGTGTGCAGAGGACTCTGAAAGTTTGCAGAGGGTATAGATAGTTTAAGACAGTAGGTAAAGATCTGGCTGATGGAATTCAATGTTGATAAAAGTGAAGTCATCCATTTTGGTAGGAATAACAATAAAAGGGACTATTACTTGAACGGTAAAAAATTGCAGCATTCTGCTATGCAGAGGGACCTGGGTGCCCTTATGCATGAATCACAAAAGATTGGTTTGCAGGTACAGCAGGTAATTAAGATGGCAAATGAAATTTTGTCCTTCATTGCTCGAGGGATTGGGTTTAAAAGCAGGGAGGTTATGTTGCAGCTATATAGGATGCTGGTGAGGCCACACCTGGAGTACTGCGTGCAGTTTTGACCTCCTTACTTGAGGAACGATGTACTGGAGGAGGTGCAGAGGAGATTCACTAGGTTGCTCCCAGAGTTGAGAGGGTTGGCTTTTGAGGAGAGGCTGAATAGACTGGGACTATACTCATTGGAATTTAGAAGAACAAGGGGGGAATCTTACAGAAACTTGTAAAATTAGGATGGGAATAGATAAGATAGAAACAAGGAGGTTGTTTCCATTGGCGGGTGAAGTTAGAACAAGAGGGCATAGACTCAAAATTAGGGGCAACAGATTTAGGACTGAATTGAGGAGGAATTTCTTCACGCAAAGGTTGTGAATCTGTGGAATTCCTTGCCTAGTGAAGTTGAGGCTTCCTCATTGAATATTTTTAAAGCTAAGATAGATAATTTTTTTGAATAGTAAAGAAATTTAAAGGTTATGGTGAAAGGATGGGTGAGTGAAACTGAGGCCATGAAAAGATCAGACATGATCTTATTGAATGGCAGAACAGGCTCAAAGGGCCAGGTGGCGTACTCCTGCTCCTGGTTCTTATGTTCCTAACTCTCTTCAGTTTAATAATATCCTTCCTTTAACAGGGAGACCAGAACTGGACACAGTAGTCCAGAAGAGACTTAGCGGCCTGAAATATATTCAGTGATATGACATACCTGGGGTAGAAAATTTAAAAGAATCATAACCTTTGAATCAAGAAATTTCTCCTGACCTCAGCCTGGAATGATCAATCCCTCATCCCAAGACAGTGCCCTACACCCAATGTTATAAATGTCCCAGGCAGGAGAAACAACAAGTCAATGCCTGACCTGCCAAGCCAATGGGATCACCTCTCATGCTTCTAAACTCCAAATCGCGTAACACAATTTTACTCAGATTTTCATTGCTGGTTCCGGGAATAAGAGGCTTGACCTATTTAGTACACCTCCTCCTGATTCAGGTGATGAGATCTTTCTGAGGATCGGGATGTTGTACCATATAATCCATATGTTGAAGGTTAAATTGTATCCATTAAGGCCGCAGTATTAGAACAAAGCCTTGAGTTATTCAACATTTAATTATTGTTTAATCGAGAAGCTTCACATTAGAAAGTACTTGTTTGCCTCAGCCATCTTGTAAGATGCAACGTTAAATGTCCGGTATAGTTTCCTGTCCTAAACCTCTCCCAGCTCCATCAGCAATAGCAGGATATTATCTAGCTACCGCAGTGTTGCAATCGTTAACCTCTCTACTTAGATTTCTTGCCACCCTAATCTTTAAAAGGTCATCTCCCTTTAACTCAACTTTTCGGTTCAGTATATTGGGATACCTCAGTGGTTGAAAGCACAATGTAGATGTAAATTGCCACCTATCATTCTCTAATATCCGCTGAGGGGGAGCCCTAAGAGATACCTTGAAAACTTGTTCAGAACAACTGACAATTCCTAATATTCAAAAAGATACATTAAGTTCAGTTAATTCCCAAGAGGACCCTTTCTGGAGTGGGAAGAGGAGCGTGGTTCCTACTTGATAAAAATTTTAGAATCTGCTCTAATGTTAAGAGAATATTAGTTTGTAAGGAAGTAAGCATGCCAAAAAGGCTTTCATATTGTTAATATGAATGGCTGTCTATTATTAAAAAAGTGATCTGAGTGTATATATGGATCTATATCAGTAATAAAGTCATATGTTTCAGTCACTTAATGTGCTCTGTGAATTATGGATCTTTTATGCTAATAAATGCCAATAGTAAAATGCTTCCAGTGAAACACATCCAATAATTTACAGTAACTGTTGTAATATTATTTGCCTGCTGATGTTAAGGGTTGTGAGACTAAATTTTCACTACTCTCTCCCCAGCTAGCCTTCTCTTTCAAATATTTCCAAAGCTTCGGTCTTCTTACTTGAGAAAGAACATAGTAGCATTAGAAGCAGTTCAGAGAAGGTTTATTCAATTGGCTCCTGAGAAGAGGGTATTATCTTATGAGGGAAGGTTGAACAGGTTCGGCCTATACCTGTTGGATTTTAGAAAAATGAGAGATGATCTTACCTGAAACATGTAAGATTATGAGGAGACTTGACATGGTAGACTGTTTCCTCCTGTGGGAGACCCTAGAATCAGGGGACACAGTTGTAAAGTAAGGGGTCTTCCATTTAAGGAGAACTTCTTTTTTGGCGATTGAGAGTCTTTGGAGCTCTTTTTCCCTGGAGAGCAATAGATGTAGGATCGTTAAATTAGAGATAGATACTTAATTCTGTTGTTAGTCAATAATCTAAAGTGGAATTGAGACCACAATCTTATCAGCCATGTTCTTATCAAGTGATGGAGCAGGCTCGAGGGGCTTGATGGGTATTGCTGCTCCCAATTCGTATGCTCATGTATAGTGAGGTTTTTAACATTCAATTTGTTTTCAAGTATTCAAGGAACTGTTGCCTTTCTCTTGCTCTGTAAACCAGATACTTTTGATATGAAGCTTAAATATGCAGTGCAGGATTTAATTATGATGCATACCGCCCAACTTGGTTGATAGTTTTCCTCAAGTTTCCAATACGTGACCTCCTGCAGTGGGTGCACTTCATGGTCACAAAGCTCCCATGTCTAATATTTTTATAACTAATAATCAAAGGGTAAAAAGTGCGTCCTTTTTTTTTCCAGTCGCTTATTTATTTCCCACGTTGCTCGCAGTAGTGCTCAGAAGATTAATCTTTTGGTCATGGAGACATAAGGACAATCCTGGAGGTTTGACAACTGTACACCCATTCTATCAGCGAGTTCTGTTCAATTTGATGAATTTCTGTACTCTATTTATAAGTCAGTTGTAAGTATGTCTTTAAGAGACACAGTGTGTTAGTATTCCTTTAAGAGACATGCTCATGATATTGTCACTGCATCATATACTTGACCTGAGGATATGAAGGTCTCAGTTGCAATCTTAACACTAATGACTTGAAGCATGTCTTTTTTGTTTATTCATTCAAAGGATGTAGGCATTGCTGGCCATGCCAGCATTTATTGCCTATCCTTAATTGCCCAGAGGACAGCTAAGAGTCAGCCACATTGTTGTGGATCTGGAGTCACATGTAGGCCAGGCCAGGTAAGGAC
Source organism: Rhincodon typus (assembly GCF_021869965.1). NCBI lineage: Eukaryota > Metazoa > Chordata > Chondrichthyes > Orectolobiformes > Rhincodontidae > Rhincodon > Rhincodon typus. The sequence continues at coordinate 5,146 of NW_025967877.1, read as the reverse complement.
AGCTGATTTACTTCCCCAAAGGGCATTAGTAAATCAAGTGCCATGAGAAGTATGCTCTTCTGCTGCAACTGATTCTTGTGTATCTGTGAATATAAGGATTGCGTAGCTAATATAAACATCTGGTGAATCATTCAACACCATGTTATCCACTCCTATTTTCTTATGTTTGAGGAGTTAGTGTATGTATTGCCACTTCAGGTGGAATGTCCTGCTGGAGTCAAAACCCACATCAAATGAAATTACTGCTGAAGACCGGAATGCTTTGAAGACTCCCATATGTGCCAGAATCAGAGTAAAGCTCCAACTAAACAATGCAACTAGTTCAAAACACACAACTTATAATGGATTTAAACTGTTTCAGAGATAGTAGGAACTGCAGATGCTGGAGAATCTGAAATAACAAGGTGTAGAGCTGGATGAACACAGCAGGCCAAGCAGCATCGGAGGAGCAGGAAGGCTTTTTACAAGGTGTAGAGCTGGATGAACCGGTTTATGAACAATGAAGAAGTTCGCCCTGGTAGTTTGGTAGACCTTAGATCCATATTTGGTCACAAAGCAGTCAGTTCAGCTACCAGCAGATTAGGCTTGTGACCAGCACTGGCTACAAATGCTAAAATGAAATTGGATTGCTGAAGTATAAGAGGGAAATTTAACAAATTACACTATCTACACCTAGACTTGACTTCATGCAATCACCATGTTATGCACCATCTGTGATGCAATTAAATGTCAGTTAGCTGCATAACTCACTTTTTTGAAGATCTTCTGCTTGCATGTCTCACTGTTAACACTGACAATCTTTTGTGGTGATTGAATCATCATTGGACTGACCTTTATAAAGTATTAGACTGATGTCAGCCTGAGATCAGTGGTGGGTCAGTGGTCAAGTAGTTAGTGAAAATTATTTCTCCCGCCAAAATGAATTTTCATTTGGAAAAGCATGTTTCATCAAGGAGATCCAATATGGATTGTTAAATGCAAATTGTGTTTGACTAATTTGATTGACTTTTTTGATGCAGCAACAGGCAAGTTTGGTTAAGTGGTGCAGTAGCCTTTCAAAAGCACTTATTCAGAGGATAGATGCCCTTGGAATTAAGGGAGAACTGGCTTTACACAAGACTGGCTGAGTGACAGGAAGAAAAAGAATTGTACTGGGATGGATGTTTTTCAGACTGAGTGGTGGTTTGCTGTGATGTTCCCCAAGAGTTATATTGGGGTTGATTTAATACTTTTGATTTTTATAAATGACCTAGTCATGGGTTTAGGGAGCAACATTATAAAGTTTGCAGATGATAACATAAACTGACCATAGTAGTGAATATTGAGAAGGTTAGTTGTAAGTTACAGATGATAATTGGTAGGCTTCCTAATCCTCTAGCTTCCCACTAATCTTCACCCACATTGTATGCTTTTTCTTTTGCTTTTATACTGTCCCTGACTTCACTTGTCAGCCATCGTGTTTGTTCTCCACTTAGCATGTTTCTTCATAGAACATAGAACAGTACAGCACAGTACAGGCCCTTTGGTTCGTGATGTTGTGCCGACCTATTATCCTACTAAGATCAATCTACCCCGCATACCCTACATTTTACAATCCTCCATGTGCCTATCCAAGAGTCGCTTAAAAGTCTCTAAAGTATCTGACTCCACTACCACTGCCGGCAGCGCATTCCACATGCCCACCACTCTCTGTGTGAAGAACTTACCTCTGACATCTCCCCTATACCTTCCTCCAATCACCTTAAAATTATGCCCCCTCGTAATAGTCATTTCCGCCCTGGGAAAAAGTCTCTGACTATCCATTCTGTCTATGCCACTCATCATCTTGTAAACCTCTATCAAGTCACCTCTCATCCTTCTTTGCTCCAATGAAAAAAACCCTAGCTTCCTCAACCTTTCCTCATAACATCTTCCCTCCAGTCCAGGCAGCATCCTGGTAAATCTCCTCTGCACCCTCTCTAAAGCTTCCACATCCTACCTATAATGAGGTGACCAGAACTGAACACAATATTCCAAGTGTGGTCTGACCAGAGTTTTATAGAGCTTCAGCATAACCTCACGGCACTTAAACTCAATTCCCCTGCCAATGAAAGCCAACACACCATATGCCTTCCTTACAACCCTATCAACTTGGGTAGCAACTTTGAAGGCTCTATGGACGTCGACCCCAAGATCCTTCTGTTCCTCCACACTGCCGGGATTCCTGCCATTAACCCTGTATTCTGCATTCAAATTCAACCTTCCAAAATGAATGCCTTGGTTTCCTCCCACAGTCCGAAGGTGTGCAGGTTAGATGGATTGGCCATGCTAAATTTCCCCATAGTGTCCAGGGATGTGCAGATTAGGTGTTTTCCATGGGATGAATTTCTGCTATGCCTTTCGAATTACCTCCAGAAATCCCTACCGTTGCTGTTCCAATGTCTTCCCTGCTAGGCTCCCCTTCCAACCAGCTCTGGCCAAGTCCTCCCTTATATCTTTATAGTTACCTTAACTCAACTGTAATATCGTTACATCTGATTCAAGCTTCTCCCTCTCAAACTGCAGGCTGAACTCTATCATTTTATGGTCACTGCTCCGGAGGTGTTCCTTCACCTTAAGCTCCTAATCAAGTCTGCCTCATTTACACATCACCAAATCCAAAATTGCATGTTCCCTAGTGGGCTTTATCACAACTGAGTACAAAAAATCCATCTCCCAGACATCACACAAATTCCCTTCTCGGGATCTGCTGTCCGTCTGCATATTGAAGTCCCCATGATTATTACGATAGTGCCTTTCTTACAAGCCTTTTCTACCTCTTCATTTATTTTCTGATCCACATCCTGATTGCTCCTAGGAGGCCTGTATGTAACTTCCGTCAGGGACTTTTTCCTTTTACGGTTCCTCAGCTCTACCCACACAGATTCTATGCTGTCTAAATTTATCGTGTTTCTTGCTGTCAGTTTAGTTTATTTCTTACTATTAAGGCAACCCCGCCCCCTCTGCCATCTGCGTGTTTTTTTTAGGACAGGTATCCTTGATATTTAGTTCTCAGCCCTGAGCTCCTTGCAGCCACGTCTCTGTGATGCCCACAACGTCAGTTTAAATTTGCCAATTTAAATTTGCGCTACCAGCTCATTTATCTTGTTTGGTATACTGTGTGTATTTAAGTACAACAACCTCAGTCCTCTGTTGAACGCCCCTTCTTGTAGTTGTCCCCATATCTACTATGCCTGAAGTTAGATTCCTGACTCTTTCCATACTCTCTGTCTTATTATTTGTCCCGGAAACTTCAACAATCTCTCTTGATCACCCCCCTCAAAAAAACTAGTTTAAATTCCTTAGGACCGCGACTTGCGCCATCAGTTTGTCTACTTATTCCGAATGCTTCGTTCATTAAGATAGAAAGCCTTTTAAGTTTGTCCTGTTATTGACTTTCCCTCCACTTTAATCATTTCTTGCTGGAGCATGACATGCACATATTCTGTCCCTTCCTGTTATTTGCTGGCAACAATCAGCCCTGTCACTAACCAGCAATCCTACCTTCTCTTTTACCTTTGATGTTATAATTTTCCGTGCTCCTGAATTCACATCCCCACTATTTAGTTTAAAGCTCTATCTACATTACTAGTTGCATGATTTGCCCAGTGTGATTCAGGTGTAGCCCAGTCCCATTGGAACAGCTCCCTCCTTCCCCAGTGCTGCTGTTAGTGTTCCATGAATTCGAGCCCATTTCTCCCATACAAGTCTTTGAGGTAAGCGCCTACTTTTTTAATTTTGTTGACCCTGTACCAATAAGCTCGTGACTCAGGTAGTAATCCAGATATTATTACTTTTTTGGTTCTACTTTATAATTTAGCCCCTAGCTGCTCATATTCCCTCAACCTCCTTCCTCTTTCTACCCATATTGTTGGCACTAATCTGGACCATGACAAGTGGGTCTTGCCCCTCCCATTACAAGTTAGTTTGAAGAAAATTATTCTCCCCCACACCCCTTCCCTGGGTGTATTAATTGAAGATCATCGGTAAGAGATCTTGCGAGAGGTGACAATGAGAAATCTTTTCTCTGAGAATTGAATCAAATACTCTACTTAGAGTCATAGAGATGTATAGCACGGAAACACACTTTGGTCCAACTCCTCCATGCTGACCGGATATCGTAAATTAATCTAGTCCCATTTGCCAGAATTTAGCCCATATTCCACTAAACATTTCATATTCATATATCCATCCAGATGCCTTTTAAATGTTGTATTTGTATCAGCCTCAACCACTTCCTCTGGCAGCACATTCCAAACATGCACCACCCTCTATGTGAAAAATTTGACCCTTAGGTCCCTTTTAAATCTTTTCCGCTCTCACCTTAAACCCATGCCCTCTAGTTTTGGACTCCCCCACCCCGGGGAAAAGACCTTGCCTACTTACGTTATCCATGCCCCTCATGATTTTATAAATCTCTGTAAGGTCACCTCTCAGCCTCTGATGCTCCAGGGAAAATAGCACCAGTCTATTCAACCTCTCCCCTATAGCTCAAACCCTCCTACCCTGGCAAAATCCTTGTAAATCTCTTCTGAACCCTTTCAAGTTTCACAATATCCTTCCTATATCAGGAAGACCAGAATTGCATGCAGTATTCTAAAAGAGGCCTAACCAGTGTCCTGTACAAGCGCAACATGACCTCCTAACACCTATACTCTATGCACTGACCGAAAAAGGCAAGCATACCAAACATCATCTTCACTATCCTATCTACCTGTGACTCTACTGTCAAGTACCTATGAACCTGCACTCCAAGGTCTCTTTGTTCAGCAACACTCCCCAGGACCTTACCATTAAGTGTATAAGTCCTGCCCTGATTTGCCTTTCCAAAATGCAGCACTTCACGTTTATCGAAATTAAACTCCATCTACCACTCCTCGGCCCATTTGATCTAGATCCCATTGTACTGTAAGGTAACCACCTTCGCTGTCCGTTACACCTCCAGTTGTCATGTCGTCTACAAACTTACTAACCATACCTCCTATATTTACATCCACACCATTTATATAAATGATAAAAAGCAGTGGAGCCAGCACCAATCCTTGTGGCACACGCTGGTCACAGGCTTCCAGTCTGAAAGACAACGCTCCACCACCACCCTCTGTTTTCTACCTTTGAACCAGTTCTG
>NW_025967876.1:0-25000 GCF_021869965.1 Rhincodon typus | reverse complement strand
GCATGTACTATGGCTAACCCACTCAGCATGCACAACCCTGGACACTACAGGACAATTTTGCATGGCCAACCCACCTATGCTGCACGTCTTTGGAAAGTGGGAGGAAACCAGAGCACCTGGAGGAAACCCACGCAGACACGGGGAGAATGTGCAAACTGTACACAACAGTCGCCAGAGGGTGGGATTGCACCTGTGTCCCTAGTGCTGTGAGGCAAAAGTGCTAACCGCTGCGCCACTGTGCTGCCCATGGATCTGCATGTCAGCAAGAGTAATTATCCTCAGCAAAGGAAATTCTAGCAATTAAGGGAACAGTGGTGGTTTGGATGTGATATTAGCCAAGGGCGTAGGGCACATTATTTATAAACATTCATATAACCCAAAACTTTGAAATGTAACAAGCAGGAAGACAGAAGCTGTCTTAGGTTGGATGTAGACAGATTGGTGAAACGGGCAGACAAGTGTTAAATGAAATCTAGTATCAGACTGAAGTGATTAATTTTGATACAATCAGTGAGTAGAAGACAATATAAATCTATTAAATTTTAAAGGAGGGTATAGGAACAGAGGGAACTGGGGTTTTACTTCCACAAAACTTTGAAGGTGGCAGATGAAGTTGATAACGCTGCAATGGAAAAAAAAATCATTTGCTTTATAGGTAGAAGAAGAGAATACGAAACCAAAGAAGCTACAATAAAATGCGTAACAAATCACTGACTTGATCTCCTTGGAGGCAGTTCAAAAGAGACTCACCAGTCTGACTGTTGGGATGAAGGGGTTCACTTATCAAAAATTACTAAACAGGTTATGTCTTTATACAGTAGGGTTTTGATCTTATTCAAACATACAAGATTCTGCAGCAACTTGACAGTGTAGATGTTGAATAGACATTTCTATTAGTGAGGGTATGACAAACTAGGGAAAAAGTTTACAAAATAAGAGGTCACTGAGATGTGAAGTAATTTCTTCCTGTAGAGGATAGTGAACGCTTGGAAATTTCTACCCCCAAAAGTTGCAGAAGCTAGATCACTAAGTACTTAAAAAGGAAGTGGATAGATTTTTGAAATACTGGCGAGTTGAGGACTACAGTAAGCTGGCATGAAAGAGGAGTTGAGGCCTGGAGAAGATCAGCCTTGACCATGTTGAACGCAGGACAGATTTGAGGGGCCATATGACCTACTCCTATTACTATTTCTGATGTTCTTATTTGTCTTCTTATTCACTTGATGTACTTGCATAATAACATTTTATGGTTTATGCATCAGAATAGATCTCTTTGCACCTTAGATCTCTGCAATCTTTCTCCATTTAGATAATGTGCTGCTTTTCCATTCTTCTTGTCGAAGACTGTACCAAAGTGGACAAGTTCAGATTTCCCTCATTATATTCTATCAGCTCAATTTCTGCCATTTATTTGTCTATGTTCTTTTGCAAACTTCTCATAAATATGCACAATTATTTTCCTATCTATCTTTGCGTTGTCAGTCAATATACCACGATATTTTTGGTCCCTTCTAAGGTCATTAATCTTTACAACTAGCAATTTTTACAATCTTTCATCAATAGCAAATACAACTGAATGCAACAGTAAATAAAATCTGAGACTCTTAAGATTTGCATTCTGACAATTAGTATTTCTAATTCCCATTTTATCCCTACCCACTCCTTGTTTGAATCTTTTATTCTCCAAAAAAAAACTAAGCACAAAGAAGGGCAAAAACAGTTCTTACATATGGCTATCCAAAAAATTATCTTTCCAACAGCCTCACACAAGATGTATTGCAATGAGCCAAGATACTGATCTGAAGATATTGTTTGAAAATTATTAAAAATCTTGTGAAAATTGTGAAGTAATTTGCTCCTCTTACCAAAGAATCAGTGCAGAAAGAGCCCATTTAGCCTATTGTGTCTGTACAAATCTTTTTCAGAGTTATCCAATTTATCATATCGTCATTAGTTCTAATGTGCCGACAGTTCGTTCATGTTTATGTCTTGTCTTCTAAACATTAATCAGGTTAGGAAAATTACAATATAAAGCTTGAGCTGGTTCTTGAAACTTATACCGATACAGTATTCATTTGCAGTAAATCTTAATGCCTGTCTAATTTCAAGAAATGTCTTATCAACTGAATTCATTCCAAGAAGATTCACGTAGCACTATGTGTTACAGCAGCCAAGCGCAGTTCTTAAAGTGATGTGATCTGTGTTTGATCCTCCAGTTAGTTCCTGACGTATGTCTTGTTACTTTGGGAAAATGCAGAGCAAAACTGTGCCTCCTCAGAGCAGAGAACTGACATTCGGGTGATTCCTGTCACCTGGATGTTGATGCTGGCCAGCGCAGCCTTGGCAATGATTGGTATCCCTATATTTATTGCCACTGATGTGCTAAGGAAACCAGTGAAAGGGAAAGAAAAAGAGAAACATAATGGAACAGTTATGCCTGAAAACATAATCGATGCAGTAAGTAGTTTTAAAATTTGCTATTAATGCAAGCATATGTGAATTTTCCAAAGATAAATTGAACACACAGTTTTAAAAAAATGTGACTGGTCTCTGTGCCCAAACTTAAAAGATCTTCTCATAAAGTTGCATTCATGTTCATTAAATGTAACAAAGCTCTTATGCTCAGTCCAGTTTACAGATCTCTAAATGGCCCCTCAGTGAATCTCACCTCCCTTGCCCATCTCTTCAAAAGCTGCAGCTGGTGCTGAGTCTGAAGTGCCACCAACATCTCTCAACAACCTGCAGCCATTTCTAGTCACTCCCAGCACAACACAAAGCTAATTTGAATTGTGCCTTTTCTTGAACGTTGCAGTTCTTCACTCTTCAAGCTGCAGGTACATTATGCATGATGCGTATGTCGTGCCGTTTCTCATGGTTATCAGTAGTGTTCACTCCTTTGCAGTCATGCGAACTTTGCAGCCCAACCTCAGAACCATCAAGGTATGCAAAAAAGTTTGGAATCATTATTTTAGCAATTTCATGTTATTACTTAAAACATTTGTATAAATAGCTTATTTAGATCTGTAAATTCAAGACAGACTGACTGTTACATTGGACAGTAATGAATATGAAGAACAGGTACCTTTTGATGTTCATTTATTTGACCCAAGCCTTGTTCAAAGGCTGTTGTGTTAATGTCCGCACCATTAATTTCCCTTATCCCTTTGAATCCCGAAAACTGTTTCCCCTTCCTGCTAACTGTTATCAGTCCTTATTGTCACTCTAAATAAATCTGGTCTTTAAAAAATTTAAATGCTGAAGGACACTTTGTCATTAAGCTCCATTTTAGTTATTGATATGAAATCAAATTCTAAAGCATTTGTTACACTGGGTATCTGTAAATATAAAACACTGTGTATTTGAGAAGTATGAAATTCAAATATTTCCAAGAATGGCAGCATGCGCTTCTAAGATTCAATAGAGAATGTGTCAGAACTGTTGTGGAAAGTCCCAAAATTACAACTGATCAAGGACAAATTTCCCAATGTATAACAAAACACAGTGATCTTTTATAGCAGTGGTTTGATGGTCCTCCTTTAAATCTAGCCACAACACACAGAGTTTAAAAATTGTCTACAGTTGAGTTCCCCAGCCAGGATAAATGTTCAATGGATAATTACAAATGGATTTGAAATCTCAGAGAGACAATCATGACAGTTATATATTATGATATTTTGATGCAAACCGATTATTCAAACCTTCAATTGTTTGGAGAATATATAAATGCCAGTATTAATATTGATGTAGTATAAATACACATTCCAAAAGCACTAGTTGATACATTTACAGGGTGATGAACTAATGATCACAGTGCACCCTTTCTTTTCCTGTGCTTAACTCCAAAATTGCAATATAAAGCTTAAGCTGCTACATGAAACTTGTAAAGATGCAATATCCATTTGCAGTAAATCTTAATGACACTCTAATTTTAAGATTTTTTTTTATCAACTAAATTCATTCAAACAGGATTCACGTAGCCCAGTGTGTTAGAACAGCAAAGCGCACAGTTCATAAAGCGACATGATCTGTGTTTGATCCTCCAGTCAGTTCCTGGTATCTGCCATTTTACTTTGGGAAAATGGAAGACATTCAAAGAAATGTTATGTTCAGTGTCTGCTTAAATCACCTACTTTGTGACTTGGCGTGGTCTTTTCTTTGTAGATCTCTTGTTGTAACTATTTCTCTAATAATTCATATTAAGACTGAAAGTCATACTGGAAAGAATACCTCATTCATATCTGACCATTATTTTCCTTCATGTGAGAAGTTCGATAACATAGAATGCAGATTGCTGGACCAAATATAGTAAATATAATGGTGAATAGAATGGTTTTTCCCATTTGCTTTGTAGACTTTATAAACATTTTAAGCTTTCTGGACAGTCAACTTTATTTGTTAATAAACTGTAGTTTGAAAGAATAAGAGGGAATTATTGAAATAGAAGATCATGAACGAGCTTGACTGGTGGGTCGTGAATCAATGTGGCCCTTTATAGGGGAGATTGGAACCAGACAACATTTAAACATTTAACAGCAGTTTAAAAAGGGTGTCCCAATTAGAACTGAGATGGGGAGAATTTTTTTTCCTGTAAAATGTTGTGTATCTGTGTAGTTCTGTTCCCTTGAGCATGGTGGGTGGATATTCATTGAAATGTTTTAAAGCAGAGATAGATGGATTTTTCACTAACAAGTGTGTCAACAGTTATTTGGGGTAGACAAAAATCAGAGGTTATCTGGCATAGACAAGAATGTGGAATTGAGGCCAGTCATGATCTTAGTGAATGGTACAGCAAGTTCAAGGGCTCAACTTGCCTACTGCTCGTAATTTGTATAAACTCTCAAGCACTACAAGTAATGAGAAGCCCTACATTAAGGCTCAACAACCTTGGGAACAAGAAGAGTAAATTTTAAAATTGAAGTAACAAGCCTTAAGTGCTCTTGCTCAAATGCCAATAATAATGAAAAACGAGATAGTAATACTTCTCGGCTCAAGTGGTGTGCCTTTTGGTAAATGCTGTCAAGATTTGACCTTTGAATTTCTCATTGTAATTGAGTCACAAAGAGAGACCAGTCAAATTTAGGATGAAAGTGAACACATCAGTCCATTTATTTTGAAGTAGATTTTCATTTTCTGTTTTTATCTTCCTTGTAGCCAGATCATTTTCCCTAATTATGCATTTTCAATTTAAATTCAGATGCAAATCAGTAAAATAAAGTCTCAACTTTAATGTTCAGCACAGTATTACTGGTGAATGTTGCAACACAATTTAAAAAAGGGTGTCCCCTTATAAAGGAAATGGGGAGGATTTCTTTCTATAAAATGTAATCTGTGTAATTCTCTTCCCCTGAGACCGGTGGGGGAAGCTAATATTTTTGACATAAAACAGACTCAAAAGTCTGCATTTAGTTTCTTTATGATGTGAATGTCTGCATCTTCGAGTAACTTGTGTAATTAGCAAGAAGGCAACAAATTACCCTTAAACAATTATTCATAGTACCATTTTGCTTTGCAAAATAGTGGAACTGTAACTTACAATAATTGGTCCAAGAAACTTTTTGAAAATTATTAAATTAGCGATTTTGCGATTTTAAAAAAATACAAGTTATTGCTGCTATCTGTTTAAAAAAGAAACTCAGTTGCCGGGGTGAATATGAGATGTCTGGAATCCTTTTCAAATCCTTTTCATGTTTAGACAGCTACTTTCTAACAATTGATAATGAGAAGAATTAGGTTTGATTGTTCAACGTCACGAGTCGCACAAGGTTGCCAACCCCTGGACCAGATATTTGAATACACATCAAACCTACCTAAACCTGTCAATTTACAGAGAAATACTTAGGTTAATGTGAAATTTCTTAGCACAGTACAGACCAGTACTCATTGATGGATTTTTGATACCGAATTAAATGAAGTGCTGTCAAAGTGATTTTTCTTTTCAGAAAGACATTAAAGAACCGCAAGAAAAGTCGAAAGTAATTTGGCTAAACATTTTGATAGCAGGTGGTTTATTGGACCCTCCTGCCGTGTGATGTCATATTGAGCAATATTGACCATGAAGCTCTTTAATCACTGACATTAATATTAAACATAAATTCCACTTCGTGAAGTTGCCGTAATAGTTGGTACTGCATGCTTATTTTGAAAAGTTTGCGGTTCTGTAGCTGTTTGCATTTCAGTCGTTTGAGATGAGTACATTCCTTTACATCGCCAATCTGCCAGCATCCTCGACATCTTTGCCTCGTCCCCTGTTTCTCCCCTGTAGCCGTGCAATTATTTTCTTTAGATGTTGGTCTGAATAGTGTGCCTCCATCAGACTTGCAGACAGTGCATTCCAGATTCTAACAACACTCTGCTTAAAAGTAATATTCCTGTGTCACCATTTCTCCTTTTGCCAGTTACCTTGAATCATGGACCTTCCATCATGAAAGCAGTTTTCTCTTTATAGTGTGCCTCGACCTCTGTTGTTTCAGCTCCCTCTAACAAATCTCCTAAGGAGAATAGCTCCAGTTTCCCTAATCTAATCACTTTGATCGTTCATTCCTGGAATCACTCCTATCAGTCTTTACTGCATCTTCTCTGATGCCTTCCTTCCTAAAATGTGGCATTCAGAACTGGACATGATACTCAAGTTGAGGCCAAACCAGTGTTTTATAAAAGTCCTTCATGACTTCCTTGCTTTACTACTCAATACCCCTATTTTTAAAGCTGAGGGACCCATTATTAATTGCTGTCTCATTCTGACTTGCCATCTTTGATGATTTATGCACATATACCCAGAGGTGTTTGCATCTCTCCATTCAGCCAAAATGAATTATTTCATTCTTCTCCGTATCAAATTTCATCTGCAATGTTGGCCCGTTTCTGTAGTCTGAATTTGTTCTCTTGAAGTTTAATCTCTACCTTCCTCACAGTTCACAAAACTTCCTAAGTTTTGTGTAATCTGCAACTTTTGAAATTGTGCCTTGCTGTCAAGTGGCTTTATTAGTACAGAATAGGAAAAATAGTGGTTCTCACACCAACCCCTTGGGAGCCCCACTGTGTACCTTCCTCCCGTCTGAAAAACAGTTGTTCCTCACTACTGTTTCCGGTCACTCAGCCAACTTTGTGTCCTTGCTGTTCCCGCCCCCTTTATTCCTTGGGCTTTAACTTGCTTACAGACTTGTTATGCAGCACTCCATTCCCGTCATTTGAATTCCACGAATACCACATCAACCATATTATTCTCCCTTTATCAATCGTCTTTGTTGTCTCATCAAAAACTCAATCAAATTAATTAATGTGATTTTTCCTTAACAAATTTCCTGAATTAATCCACATTTGTTAACTTTGTCCAAAATAATGATTTTTAAAAGCATTCCCACAACTGAAGTTAAACTGACTGGTCCATAGTCACTGGGCTTCTTCTTACAGCCTTGTTTGAACAAGGGTGCAACATTTGCAGTTTTAGGTTCATCTGCTACCATCCCTAGACCTAAAGAGGACTGGAAGGTTTTGAAATTTCCACCTATACTTCCTTCAGATATCCTCAGAGGCATCTTGTCAGGTGCAGGTGACCTAAGTGCAGCCAATCTATCCAATACTTTTTCATTAAAATCAGTTTGTAGCATGTCCAGTGTTGCAACTACCTCCTGTTTCGCCATGACTTTGGCAGCATTTTATTCCTTGGAAAAGACAGATGCAAAGTACTTACGAAAGCAGAAGGCAAATACATGTGTAAATCCCCATTTTACTTCCATATCAGGCCCACTCCTCCTCTTACCAGCCTTATCTTATTTATATACCTTTAGAAGATTTTAGGATTCCCATTTATGTTGATTGCCAATCGCTTTTACTCTATCCTTGCTTTTTTCTTTTTTGATATTCAGCCTGCTTCTCAACATTATTATCGACCTGTTATCTGTCATATGCACCCCTTTTTCTTCCCCTTTATCCTTCTCAATCTTCTTTTGTTATCCAGTGAGTTCTGGTTTTGGTTTGACCAACCTAGATTGTACCCAAACTACCTCCTCTTTAAACGCAAACCATTATTCACTGTTTGCTGCCAATCTATGATTTTAATTTGTGGAGGTGATAATGTAGTGGTATTGTCACTGGACTAGTAATCCGCAGAACCAGGACTTGGGTTCGAATCCCACCACAGCAGATCATGAAATTTGAATTCAGTAACAAGAAAAAAAGCTGGAATTAAAAGTCCAGTTGTGCTCATTGAATCATTGTAGATTTTTGTGAAATACTAGCTGGTTCACTAACCTCATTTAGGGAAGTAAAACTGCCATTCTTATCTGGTCTGATATGTCACCTACAGACTCCACACCCACAGCAACATGGTTGAGTTTTAACTGCCGGAACAAGCCACTCAGTTCGAGGGCAACTAGGGACGGGACATAAATGCTGGCCCAGCCAGGGACACCAATTGAAGAAACTTAAACAATACCGAGTCAAATCTCTTCTCATTCTGTTAAAGTTAGCCCTCCAATAATTAGTTATTTTTACTCTGATTGCTTTTTGCCCTTTTCCACAGCCACCTTCAACTTTATGATACTATCACTGTCCTTAACTGTCCTTCTTCTAACACTTGACAACAAAACCAAAAGAACTGCGAATGCTGGAAATCTGAAACAAAAACAGAAATTGCTGGAAAATCTCAGCAGCTCTGAAGAAGTGTCACTGGACCTGAAACATTAACGTTAACTCTGATTTCTCTCGACAGATGCTGCCAGACCTGCTGAGATTTTCCAGCAGTTTCTGTTTTTTCCCCTTCTGACACTTAATCGACTTTACCTTTTCCCCATAACCAGATCCGTAATGCCAGAAACACACTGATTGAGAACATATTCCTGAATACATTTTAGAAATGTTTCCCTCTCTCTATTCTCTATTACTGTCCCAGAATATATGGGAACATTGGAGCCTTGTATTATTGCTACTCTAATTCTTGCATCTCTCTGTAATTTCCTTGCAAATTTGTTCCTCTATACCTTTCCTCTGGTTGATTGCCAATGGAATATATCCAGTAATGCGATAATATCTCTATTGTTTCTCGGCTCAAACCAAATAGATTCTATCCCTGATTACTTTAGGACAGTTGCATTAATCGGTTACATAAATCTCCTGATTCAGAATATTACTACTAGATAAATGAACAGAAGTCACTGAACAGCAAGTGTTTCAATTGATTTAATAAAATAATGTGGGAAAGATTGCATTTGTGCTCTTTGGTAGGAAGAACAGAAGCATAGACTATTTTCTAAATGGTCATAGGCTTAAGATTTCTGAAGCTTAAAGAGACTTGGGAGGCCTAGTTCAGGATTCTTTTAAAGGTAACTTGCAGATTCACTTGGCACTTAGGAAGACAAAGGCAATGATAGTATTTATTTCAAGAAGACTAGAATACAAGAGCTGAGACGTACAGTTGACGCTGTACAAAACTTTGGTCAGACTGCATTAGGAATGTGATGAGCGATTAGGGCCCCGTATCTAAGAAAGGATGTGCTGGCTTTGGAGGGGTCGAGAGGAGGTTTACAAGAATGATCCCAGGGATGAACAGCTTGTTATATGAGGAGCGGTTAAGGACTCTGGGTCTGTACCCGATGGAGTTCAGAAGGACGAAGGGGAATCTGATTGAAACTTAGGGAATGCTGAGAGGCATGGATAGGGTGGATGCGGAGATGATATTTCCAGCAGTAGGAGGGACTAAAATCTGAGGACACAGCCTCGGAGAGAAGGGACATCCCTTTAGAACTGAGATGAGGAAGAATTTCTTCAGCCAGAGTATGGTGAATCTGTGGAACTTACTACTGCAGAAGGCTGTGGAGTCCAAGTCATTGAGTGTCTTTAAGATAGAGATTGGTAGGTTTTTGATGAGTACCAAGGATTATGGAGAGAGTGGAGTTGAGAATATTTTTGTAAAACAGATTCAAAGGGCCGCAGTTAGCCCTAGCTGGTCTTATAATTGATTCAGTACGGCTGCACACACTCCAGTTTTCCTTCATTTTGCAACCTCCATTCTGTAAATACATTTGCTGCCAGTGTATTAGCTTTTGACTATTTGCAATGGTCAAATGGTTGCTCATTTATGTTCAGCCAGAACCCACAATTGATGATGAGGCACTTAAAGCCACAACATTTCTGTGCTTTTTATTTCTTCACCAGTTAACCAACCCTCCTTTCCTACTGTAGTCTGGCCTGTGGGTGCCTTGATGTCCTTTCCTTATTCTTGGATTTGGATTGGAAAAGAAGTGCATTGCCTGATACTCACATTAAATGCCTGTTGTAGTACTATACATGGTTTGTTAGCCTCAACATCTTTTGTCGTTTTGTGACTTTGTTCTTAAAATTGCTGCTCAGATAAATGTGTATTAAGTATCACTGCTCAGTGTTTCTTATCATAAAGTTGAGTGCTTAAAGGCTTTGTGACAAACATTTATATCATATTTGTCAAAAGTTGCTGTTAGAATAGTGGAAGAGACAGGAAGGTGTGTAGCATGGCCTGAACCATTCAACAGGTGGGAATGTGAGGAGGTTAAAGTAAATGGATGGTGTAGCAGAGATAGTAGGAACTGGATTTCACAAGTTTCAAAATCTCCCCTCCCGCTACCGCATCCCAAAACCAGCCCAGCTCGTCCCTGCCTCCCTAACCTGTTCTTCCTCCCACCTACCCCCTCCTCCCACCTCAAGCCGCACCTCATCTCCTACCGACCAACCTCATCCCGCCCCCTTGACCTGTCTGTCCTCCCTGGACTGACCTATCCCCTTCCTAACTCCCTACCTACACTCACCTTTACTGGCTCCATCCCCGCCTCTTCGACCTGTTTGTTTCCTCTCCACCTATCCTCTCCTCTATCCCTCTTCTATCCGCCTCCCACTCTCTCCCTATTTATTTCAGAACCCCCTTCCCCTCCCCCTTTTCTGATGAAGGGTCTAGGCCCGAAACGTCAGCCTCTCTGCTCCTATGATGCTACTTGGCCTGCTGTGTTCATCCAGCCCTGCACCTTGTTGTCTTGGATGGTGTAGCAAACAGCTTTAGGTTGCCTTATTAGTAAAATAGCTCACAGGCCTGAATCAGCCAGGTGGATGTTCGAAATGTGTTAGAATTAATGTCATGCCTTTTGGTCATTAGTTTTATGATGTAATGTATATGCCGAGATGAAAAATAGTACTACTAAAATGTGTAGGTACTGTTCCATAGACATTTAGTGTATAGGTTCAATGTGTATTGCTGCCATTCTGGCTACTAACATTGTGACAGATTATCCTTTTATTTTGCCCTGAATTTAACTGTTTAAATGATGCCTAAAAGGGATCTACTGGTATCAGATCTATGTGCATGTTGTAAAAGTGCAGTGAGCAAAGTAGCTAGTTACTGCTGCAGTCTTGCCTTACCTAAGCAAAAGTAGCAGTGAAGAATTGTTAGCATTGAGATTGAGCGCGTGTTAAATCTGTAATCCTGGAAACATGACCTACACGATCCTATATTAATCTTTAATTGAGTTGTTATTAATTATGAAACTTACAGAATACTGAGAGGCATGGCTAGGGTGGAGGTAGAAATGATATTTCCACTGGCAGGAGAGAATAAATCTGAGGGCAACTCTTTATAACTGAGATAAGGAGGAATTTCTTCAGCCAGAGAGTGGTGAATCTGTGGAACTCATTTTCAGAGAAGGCCTTGGAGGCCAAGTCATTGAGTATCTTTAAGACAGAGATAGATAGCTTCTTTATGAGGAAGGGGATCAAAGATTATGGGGAGAACTCAGGAGACTAGGAAGAGATGAATTTTAATTCTTCAATCAAATGTTCTAGCTAAGAGGTAATATTGAGGCACATGATTTAAAATTTGTAAAAGTGCAAACATTCATTCAACAATATGTATTCCAAGATGGCATCATTGTATCAATCTTTTATTACTTAAATTATCAATATATTTGGGAGATTTCAACCATTGACAGTAAAGTGAAATTATGTTTTGTTACAAATCTTATTTTTAAAAAAACGCCCTACTTTAACAGGCATTCTAAAGCCAAATACTTTGGTTGCCAGAAAGATGAAACAAAGACAGAAAGTACTGGACTTATTTGTAGGTCAGACAACATCTGTGGAAAGAGGAAAAAATTTAATATTTCTGGCTGCTGACCTTTCATCAAAATTCCAGTTCTGATAGAAGTATGTTGTCCTCAAACACTAACTCCATTTCTCTTTCTACTGATGTTCCCTGATCTACTGAGTATTTCCAGCATTACTTGTTTTATAATAGCAATTCCACACTTTCAATTCAAGGAAAACTGTAACGTTGCATCTGGTGCTGCTAGATAAACTAACGTAACCCATTACTGTTGAAGCAGGTGTATCTGAATCCAAATCTGTCATTATACTTCGCTTTTTGCTTAGGCAATTGAAGAGTAGTCCATGGAAACGTTAGCTAATTTCCCCCTCTCGCCTCACGTAACCCCACTCTGACACGGACACACTCATATATGCACACACAGACACATATGAATACACATATGCGCATGTGCACACACACATGCACACTCATACATTAAGGTTATATTGAAGTGGATGCCAAACCCCTTGTTACAATTAACTCATTCAGCACAGATTGGCTGGAGACTGCTAGATCTCACTGACTTCTATGGCTTAGCTCTAGACTGTGAATTTGTTTTAAAGACCAAACAAATCCCTCTCCTCAATCTGTCCCGCACAGTTCTGTCAAGAGACAATTTCTAGCATCCGTGATGGCTCTACCATTGGAATGTGTGGCAAGTAGTCAATCATAACTTCCAAATCCAGGTATATTCTACTCATTTCCTTATTTTTGGAAGACAGTTGTATTTTGGCTCCTTTTCCAGACCTCAAAACTCAAGAAGATTCCAAACTTTGCATTTAGTGCTAGATGAGGAACTCCATTGCAGTTGAGATAGACTTACGTGAATGTCAGGCAGGTCCAGAACTCAAACTCATGAATCTGCAACCTCTTGTTTGCTGAGTTTGTTCATATGATTAAACTTGCACTGCTAACTTCACTGGACAAGTAGATACAGTTTACAATGAAGCCTCTACGTTTGACAGTCTGATTAGCCACACGCAATTTAAAATAATATTGAACTCAAGTCATGTCCCAGTTTTGTTGCAGTAAATTAGGAAGGAAGATTTCCTGGTTAAAACCATTCAGATAAGTTGCAAGTCAGTCATTACACTATCATGTGCTGGACTTGATGTAATTATTCATGAAAAGTGTCTTGGTCGGTTTGATCTTTTGGGCAAATTGCTGGCAGCCCATCTTATATCCTGAATGCGGAACTGCTGGAAATCACACTCATTTGTTGAAGAAAGTTTGTGCACTGAACCTACCTTGAAAGCAAGACAACAGGAGAGATTATGCAATGTGGCAATCTGTGTTAAGAGGGAAAAATGTTAATGTACCCTTCATAAGGATAATTTCTGTGATCTTTAATCTGCTTGTCGGATTTAGATGTATAAGTGTAAAGCAGGGCATTTTGCACTAAGTATTCCCTGATATTTCACAGATATTGACTCAGACCTCAATCGAACAATGTTCAGCCTGACACAGTTGGAAAACTGGCTTTGACATTGTTTCAGCCACTTGCATTACAGTATGTATATAAAAAAAAGTTCTGTTTGTGGAATCCAAAGACATTTGTGTGGAGCACCTCCTGGAGCAGGTGGGATTTGAACTCGGGCCTTCTGGCCCAGAGGCAGGAATACTAACACTGCACCACAAGAGCTCTCAATAGATGGTTTAAGTTTTTTAATTGCCTGTAAATTGTCCTGGAAGCAGCTATGAATCAAATTATCTGCAGCCAATTAACAATGGTAAGAAGCACAAGGATATTCATTATTGATATATTGGGTATATGTATGCTTTCTCTGTGAACTGAACACAATAAGATATGCAGAAGATGTGAGATAGTAAGTTGCAGAATAATCAATGTGACATATACAGGAATTAGTATTGATCGTTATTTTAAATGCCTGTTTTCTCTGATCCATCATTAAATAATATTGATGGACCATATATCATAGGCAATTAATTACAGAAGTGTGATTACACAGGGGGCTGCCATTGGACTGATCATGTCTGCATCTGCTCTTCACATGAGCATGATTACCTAATGTCACCCTTCTGCTTTTTCTCTATACCCTTGCACAATATTTTTAACCAAATAATCAATGAATATCCTTTTGGGTGGCTCAATCAAATCTGCCCTCCCCACAGTTGCAGTCAGTGCATTCCTTACCCTGAATATTCACTGCATGAAAATACTATTGTTCACCTCACATTTGCTGCTTTTGTAAATCACTTTAAATTTGTACCCTCTGGTTCTCCTTCCTTCTCTTGTTCAAGTGCCTTCTTTAAGTTGGGCTAAGGTCATTTGCTTTAGTAGTAAGGACTCGGGCATCCTAAGCATGTGGCCAGCCAGCGGAATTGGTTTTGGATGATCATGGCCTCGATGCTGGTGCTGTTAGCTGCTTCAAGGACAGGGGTGTTCGTTTGCCTGTCCTCCCAACTGATGTAAATAATCCATCTCAGATAGTGTGCATGATGCTTCTCCAGGGTTTTGAGGTGATGTCTCTCTTTGTAGTTTTGGTTTCGGAGCCAACATGTAAATGCCATACAAAAGCAAAACATTGAGGCTGCTGGAAACCTGAAACAGAAGCAGAAACTTCTCTGACAAAATCCATCCAAGACACTGTCACCTGGCTTAGAACCCTATAACCTGAGACAATACCAGAGAACACCCTGATATTGCACTGTGTTCTGAAAGTTGACTGTAGTGGTGAGAATCTGTTTTGCGTAATTGCACAGATGTGGCTAATTATTCTATACTTATCCTCTGACAAAGTGCTTAACAAATCCCTTGAATGAATGAAGAAAGCTCTGAATCGTGATCCTTTAAGACATGTACCTTGATATTAAAACTTCTGGACTGATCAACTGTGAACAGACAATAGCCAATCCACTGATTTGCAGGCTCTGCTCTTAGCAAAAGTCAGGCTTCTCTCAGTGCAAACGTTTTGGTATTTGAAACCAATGGTCATGACTTCAAGTGATATTCAGAGACTTGAACAGATAGTTCATGCTGATAAATTCAGCGCATTATTTACAAAGTACACAATTTTTGGGAATGCCAATTTTGCACTGAGTTGTTAAACTGTGGCTCCTCTATCCTTGCAGATGTTTGCAAGAGATTCCAAGCCATAATTTGAACCAGAGTAGGGGAGTTACCCTGACTATTCTGGTCAATATTCTCAACTCCCCATTGCAACAAAATTTCTGGTCACTGCTGTTTGTGGAAGAGTACAATTGGGCTATGTTCTAAATCTGCATTATATAGTGTACTCCAAAAGTGCTTAATTGGTTATAGTATGTCATTGTAACCTTTAATTCCTTACTGCAATTATTCATACAGCATAGCTTCCAGTAACCACCCTGGGCTGATGCTTGTGTTGAAAGTATTATGGATTAAAAAGAGCTTCCATTCTTGGAAAGGACTGGGGCCTATCACTTTTACCTATGATGTGTCTATGTATGGAAAGAGCAACATAAGTTACTGACAGCATGAGACCTCTTTAAAATATCACGACATGAGACTATGCTGCAACCTGACCTTGAGAGTCTGTCTGTAGAGCAATGAATGTGTGTGTGAGAGATATGAAAGGACATAAGAAAGGTAGTAATGATTCAGAGTTTGGGGGAAACATTTAACTTTTCCCTTCAGTACTTGTACAATGCATTCTGGCCTAGTGTTGTTCAAGATGGCATCTTCAAATGCAGTCGTACTTCAGAAAGTATGTCAAGTTCCTGGAGGTTTTTTGGAATAGTATCAGGGTACAGGGACTTTTGTCATATGAAAACCTTGGGATTGCTCTTAATGCAGAGTTCAAGGAAAGAATTAACTCAAGATACTTGAAATGAAGTGTTTTGACAGAGTAAATAAGGAGGGTCTGTTTCTGTTGGTAGGTAAGTCAGTGACAAAAAGGCACAAATTTAGGAGAAATGACTTTTTTTTCCTTATACAAACAGTTATGATTTGAGCGTATTGCCTGATAAGTGGATTGAAAAAGATTCAATAGTAACATTCGAAAGGAAATTGAATATATACTTGAAAAAGAAAATTATGCACAGGTCTGGATGTGATTAGACAGGTCTTTAAAAGAACCGGTACAGACACGGTGAGCTTCGATGTAGTATGATTCTATGATAATATAAGTTTGAAATTGTCTGTTTTAATATACATCAGTTTATAGTTACAAATGCAGGTGGTAGATCATTTTGGCTGTTTGGTGACTTTTTTCAGTTTTTTATGCTGTGGTGTGCCTGCTTCATGCACAACAGATTTGATCATTGCTGTTGAACTGAGCTGTCGGAGGAGATATAATCCCTGGGTATCAATGAGATCCTGCCTATGAGGAGTCCGGCTACACAACACATCCATGTTAACACATTGTGGAAAGTGAAGGAGCTTCAGCTATTGAATCAGCTGTCGTGGCTATTTACTGGTCCATGACTACGAAAAACCGAGCCATTAAAAATGTTGAATAAATAATATAAGCTATTTACATGTTGAAAGTGGAGAGCTTGAGAGTTTGTGAATTTTTCTAATGTATCTCTTTTCAAACATGAAGGCTCAATAATGCTTTATATTAAGAAGAAAAATAAACTTAAACACTTTGAGCATTTGGTATCAACAGGAATATTTTATATCTGTGATTTTGTGCATTTAATAATCAGTTTAGATATAGGTATTGTACAGAAAACACAATTTGTCTGGCTGTGATCACTATACCGAATTCAGTTTATTTTCAATCCAACAGAGAGGGAATTTGACCCCAACAGACATTGTGGTGTCATGGATCCTGAGACCAAGAAACCTTGTACAAGGTCACTCACATGCAAGGTATGTGTTTTGCTCAGAATGATTCTTTGGCTTCTTGATATTTGCAATGGAATTTTGGAATGTATACAATTTTGCAGCTTGTTATTGAACGTATATGTGAATATCAGTGTTATATTCACATAAATAAAGTTTGAGTTTGAAATCGTTAACAAAGCAAAAGCTACTTCACATCAAAAATGTTTGAAGATTTCAACAAATGCTGGGGCATGCTATTTACAGCTAAGCTAAATAGCTTCATATTTGCAAGTGTCATTTCAATTGTATCTGATGTGGCTTCTATTTGCTTGCTTTTGCACAGACTCATTCACTTAATTATCGGAGAGCGGTACCAGGACGAAGAAAACAGTTTGACATTCTTCTTGCTGAACACAAAGCTCGCTCAAAGGAGAAAGAAACTGTAAAAGACAAGGAACACCTACAAGTGTCAAAAGAATCTCATCAGAGTCCGTCTATGCCTCCACAAGAGCAAGTTGCAGTACCTTTAACTAACCCTGGTTTGGAGCATAAAGTTACATCGCCAGCAAAATCAAGACTGCTGAATACTGCCCTTGCCAGGTGAGTTGCAACATGATTTTCATTGTTTACAATTGTCAACATTGAACTAGCTTAACCATTCAACAAGTTTATCCTGAGAGTGCAAGCTTCATCCTGTATCATGTATATGTATGTGCGTGTGCATGCACACCCTTCTGCGTTCAGTGGCATTCACAAATTCAGATATCACATGAGAATCCCAGAATAACATGTATAATTAAGGACAGTGATCTAATCAGGAAAGGGGAAAATCTGTAACAAAACAGTGGTATTTCATTTTCTTGCATTGCATGCAGCATATGTATAAAAACTTCTTTCCATATAACTTTTAATAATGTATTGATTGTAATTAAAAATGTATCCTGTACAAATAGTGTTTTGAGACATTTCCAAAACATCAAAATTTAAAGATGTTTACTTGTACACTCTGTCAATAAAAATTGTCTAAAAGCTGCCACTGGTTGAAAACTGGACATGTGTAGAATATGCCATGCATCAATTATATTTGATTTATTTGGACAGTTTAACTTGGTGTTGCACACGTTATCTGTTCCACTGCTTGCCATCAGTCTGTTTCCATGCTCCAGAGACCCTTGACCCCACACAACCCGGATTGGACTGAACAACCCAATGCCCAAATACACCCAATTCAAAATTTGGCAAAATCCAAAATTTAGCATATCCTCACTCCCAAATAAACATTCCTGTGTGGTTTAGCCAGTTAATCACTTGAAATAAGTAACACAATGAATATTTTATTTGGAGGTAACTTTTCACAAATTATTATTATATATCAATCATTTTTCATCACTAATCAAAAATTTCTAAATAATTATGTAATGATTTGGTGCCAAATCACTTGTATCTGAACAAAATGCACATTTATTAGGCGATTCAGCATATCATAGGTTCTAATATTTAAATTCAATAATGCCTTGGGTGAAGCTTCTATGGATTCCATGTTGCTTTGAGAGCGTTGTCATTCACGTGATATTTCCATTGCTGTGAGCTGTACATTACCCTCAGGCTGCTGCTTTTACTTCACCACTTCTATTTATCGCAGAGAATTACTGCTGACTGTTCTGTCTGTCTTAAAGTGTGTCTTCAGGAGATTTTAAAATACGTGATGAAAAGGTGTTACTTTCTTTAGCTTGTATGAATGCTGACTTCAGATTTTATGCAAATTGCAGGCAGACCTTTCCTGTTACTGGTAGAAATTGAGGTTGACATTTCTCACTGAGCAGTAGTTTTTTTTTGTGAAAGTCCTGTGGTGGGATGGTTAGCTCATCCATCAGTTTGTAGAATGCATACCAATGTTCTCAAATGATTCATGTAGTGAACTTCCAGTTAACTAAGGATTGGCGAGTTAAGTTCGGATAGAGAGATGTTCTATCCGAGGACGTTCAGTTAGATACTGTTGTGGAGAAAGTGTGGCAAGATGGTAACAGCGGTATTGTTGTTGGACTATAATCCAGAGGACTAGGCTAATGTTTTAGGAACTAGCAAGCCTCACAGTTTTAAGGGCAGTTAGGGATGAACAACAAATGCTAACCTTGCCAGTGACCCACATCCAATAACATATTTTTAAAAGAAAGTAGGATTGCTGTCACGGTTATTTTGAATTGATTCATTTGAGGTCTGTGTTGAGTTAACCAAGACCCTGAAAAAGGATCCCTGCTAACCAAGAACTTTCCTTATGTTATGCATTGCAAAAATGATTTTCACTCTTCCACAGGAAGCATTACTTTGTACCAGGAGTAAAGAACAGGAACAAAGATCTATTGAATAACAGAGGAGTGCTACACTTAGATTGTAGTAGTTACTAAAAAAAACAATATATCTGTTCCATTCTGATGAATTTCTGCTCATTTTGGGGGTCACATCAGTAGCACAATGAAATAATTGCAAACATCAAAACTGTTTTGGTGCTTTCTATTGAGCAACACATAAAATATAAGGGAACAAAGAAGTTGAAATACTTGTTTTCATAGAAGATGTAATAACCCTCCTTCAAATAGAATTTACTAGCTTCCTTCTCTCCATAGACTATATTGAGGAACCAATTCTGGGTTGTAAGCTTTTTTTTAATCTAATGCACCTTCTGCGTTTATAAAACAATGTACAAAAGCTGTTTGCATCCTTCTTCAAATTATTTTTTTTTTAAAAGCCAAGTCATGTTCAGGCAATTCCACCTTAAACAAGTTGATCCCTGGGAATATTCATCCATTAATAGTAATCTAATATAGATTTTACTGATTAAATTGACAAATATTCTTATTTAGTTTGTATGATAAAAGAGCTTAGTAAGTTGGTACAGGTCAGCTGAGAAATGAAATGGCTCAGTGGTTAACACTGCTGCCTCACAGTACCAGGGACCCAGGTTTGATTCCACCCTCGGGAGACTGTCTGTGTGGAGTGTGCACATTCTCCCCATGTCTGCATGGGTTTCCTCCAAGTGCTCTGGTTTCCTCCCACAATGGCCATGCTAAATTGCCCATAGTGTTCAGGGATGTGTAGGTTAGGTGGATTAACCATGGGAAATGTAGGGTTACGGGGATAGGGTGGAGGTGGTGGGTGTGGGTGGGATGCTCTTTGGAGGGTCACTGTGAACTTGATAGTCTGAATGGCCTGCTTCCACATTGTTAGGGATTCTATGAATAATGCAGGAGATGGTCCCATGCTGGGATGTTGCAGTATGTCTCAAATGGACAGGGATCTAGAAACAGTCAATGCAAACTGATTTATGGGTGTGACTGAGCTTAATTTGAGTAATGATAACTCCTTGGTAAACAGTCCGTCTGTCAGTTAGTTTAAACTGCAGTGTTCTAAAGACGAGATTCGCTGCGCACCATTTTGTTCACTTCAGTGCCATCTCTGTTCTTTTAATGTCTGATATTTCAAACTCTTGTACCAGTATTAATAAAAATCACAAATGAAGTAATGTGATTTTTATTCATAACCTTCAAGTAATTGGAACACATTTGTTTATGTATTTGTGTTTTAATGGAGGTTGTGTTCAATAGAATTATGTATAAAAACACCAAAGCTGGGTTTCATTCTGTGGTGGTGTATTGAAGCCACAGCAATAAGTGAGGCCTTTGGTTTAATGCACAACTTCCACTGAGCTGATTGATTGATTGATTGTTTTTGCAAGGTGGTAGATGTTAGATATTTAAAAACTGTTTAAAGGTGGTTTAATAATGTCATAAAATATAAAACATAAAAATGGAGATGAACCTACATAAAACTTAGCAAATGCGCTGTTGAAGTATGCTGTGCCGTGTTAAGCTTCACAGTACAGGAGGACTGTTGAGATACTATTCAGGCTCGTGCACTGATTCAGTAGAATGGTGCCTGGTGTGAGGAGGTTCAGATTCAAAGAAAGGATAAAAACTTGAGGCTACACATGTTAGAATAAGGGAAATTCCAGGATGGTTCAGTGGAATTGTAGAAAGCTTTGTTAGAATGAGATAATCTAATTAAAAGTATACTGTTTTCACTGAATGAGAGGTCCAGAATAAGGAGAGTTACAAGCTGTGATCGCTAAACTGACTGCATGATTGAAAGGGAGACCATGTCGGTATCTAAGAATAGCTTAGATAAATCATTGAATGAAAGGTGAAAGAAAGTGTATGGAACCAAAGTGGAAGTAAGACTGCTGCTCATGTAGAAAATAAAGGCCCTCGTGGTTGAGCCATCTGTTTTTGTATTGCAATTTCATGGTAATCTCTGTTTCTTTTATTTTCAGTTGTCAGACCCTGCACCAAAATGTCTCTGTTTTAAGATCTGAAATGTAGCCTCGAATTAATAGAATATTTATCCATTGCTTTCAGCAGGGGTTCATCTATTGGCAGCTTAAGTAGTTTGGGCACTATATCCAACAGTGCAACAGTATTGGAATTGCCATTGCCCATAATTGGAGATTTAGCAAGCCGATTATCCAGTGATGAAGGAGAAATGGATGGTGCAGAGGAAGCCGAAAAACTGGACTGTCAATATTCGGGGCACCACCCAAGGCCACTTGGTGTATGTTGTTGTATTTTACTTCAGTAGCTTATGATTTGTTTTCAACACTTGAGTTTTATGTCTTTCAATCTCAAAATGTGTGGTTTAAAATAATTGCTTTGCATTGTTTTGTAGTATTGCACTTTTGGGAGTCGCTTGATGGGCAGAGGTTTCTATGTCTTTGACAGACGATGGGACCGTTTTCGACTGGCACTTAATTCAATGGTAGAAAAACACCTAAATTCACAGATGTGGAAGTGAGTCCAATATTCACCCTAGTTTATGAGGTTAATGTGAGAACAGTTTTGAACATGAAAGTTATATTTCAGCCCCTGATAAACACTTAATGAGCGTGTTGACGACTACTGTACTGAAGTCCTGAATTTTATGTAAAATGAATCTCAGAAGTGTCAAGTGTGCTTTCACCTGAATCTGGTCTGCAGTGTACATTTTATTTAACTTTCTAATGCGGATGGTTGAATTATCTAGACGTAACAAGGCTGATTCCAGTTCTGGTGAAAATGTGTTTTCAACTTCTTGGGTCAGTTGTCCATTGAACTATGATGGGTCTAATCAGTTCTCAAATAAGCCATTGATTGGGGGATCTTCAGTGTGTAATGGAATAACAGTGGGATGTTTCTGAGTAAATGAACTAAGTTGACCCAAAGACTTTTCACATCTGTGTTTTACCTTGTGAGTCAGAGGTAAGATTCTTTGTCTGGGAGAAGGAAGTCAGAGTAGGTTCAAAGCAGGGCTGAGATGGTGGAATATTAACTAGATTGACAATTCAGCAGATTAGAGGATACACTTACAGTATTGAAGTATATCTTGACTTAATATAGTAATCCTCTTTCTGGTCCTTTAATGAAGAATGATTGCACATAAGCATAACACCACATTAATATTGGATGTTTTCAGTGGTGACTACAACTGTGCAGATTATTCAAGTTCAAATGTTTGTTTTTCTTTATGATCTTTAATATCTGTGATCTCAACACCACACCTGTGCTTCTTCCAATAGAAGAACTCCCTAAGTGGATTTGTGCATTCATCTTCAAATCCGTAAACAAACACATTCCTATTGAGCTGCTGGTAGAATGCGGCTGTCAGGGCTGGGCTCTCAAGTGCTGACATGAGACTTTCAGTTTTTCCCTAGGTTGTTTGAGACAACAGAGAAAAGGTAAAAGTCATCATGTGCTTGACAGGCAAAGAGGGTTGTCAACCTCTATTGGATCTAAATCTGTCCCTGTTAGTGTTGGACAAGCACTTCAAGACCAGTTGAGCGACTTGTAGCAAGTAGGCTGGATGTTGAGCCTCAATTCCTTGTATCCTGCACAATATTTAATTGAAATGCAGATTCATCTTTGAAGAGTGCTCCTCCTCTGAGCCCATCAAGGTGTCTTCAATTGGACTTAGACAGGTGGTAACCTAAACATTACACCATCTGCCGGGCTCTGTTGCCTTGTGGTGGAGATGTCCTCTGAGTTATGGCCTCAAAGAAGTTATGGCTTCTAAACGTGGCTTTGTAGAAGTGTTCCTTATTTTTCAACAGATTAGAAACTGAGAAAATTTTCCCCTCCCCAGATTTGCTTAAATAAATGACCAATCTCAGCAAATGAACTTAAAATTGGTGTTCTATCTTTTATGGCAGAATTGTTGGTTCATTTTTACAAACGCACATATCTCAAGTAGAATTTTAAGAATAAAATTGTTTTTTCTTTCCCTTTTCAAACAACTTTAGGAAAATTCCTCCTGCAGCGGATAGCCCGATGCCATCTCCTGCAGCACCTGTTAACACAACATTTTCTGCATCAGTGCTACAGCCTTTGAGCAGCCCTTCAGCAGCTTATCTTGCTTCAAGTTCACCAATTACTCCGTCTTGTGTAATGACAGCCCCGGTTTTGTCGTCAACAGGATTTGCAACCACAGTGGACACCAATTCCATCATGTCATACACTGCTGCCTTTCCACAGGCAGCAACTGCATTTAATTTGATGGACTCTGGGTTCAAGGCCCCTTCGTTGTTATCACCAGTACCCATGGTCATACCTTCCCCATCACTCAGTAAACCACTGAAAACAAAAACCAGCAGATCCTCCAAAGTTAAGGACTTATCTTCACGCAGCGACAAGGGCTCGTGTAATAAGAGGAAGAAACCACCTCCGCCACTGCCTCCTGCCACCTCCCCATTTCCATCGTCATTACAGACTTCATCTTCAACGTCATCATTTTCAGGGTCGCACAAAAGGAACTGCGTGTTGAACCCTGGCACCACATTGAATTCATTTCCTGCAACATCTTCGTACAGCGCAATGTCTGTGCACAATACGAACAACGGAACCAATGCACTTAGTGCCAAAATAGACTCCTCAGGACGGACTTCCTTGCCTGGCAGCTCAACAGACTCCATTAAACACATGAGCATGGTTGTGAGCAGTATTGACCCCACTCTGTCTGTTTCTTCCCTGGTGCACCACGCAGGGGACCATGCACTAGCAGCACACAGTACAATGTCTTCGCTGCCCCTTCCTTTTGACAAGTCAGAGGGGAAAAAGCGTAAAAACTCTAGTTCCAGTAGTAGATCCAGCAAAATAACCAAAATGCCTGGTATGAACAGTGTTCACAAAAGAAGTGCTGCCAATGTTATGTCTTCAGTCACAGAATCTAACAATTCTGTCTCTCGCCAGGTAAGAATTCTGGTTTTAATTTTTTTGTGCAAAACTTGTCCTAATTCGGGACAGTTAAAGAGTTTGCCTTTTTTGTGCTTCGGTGCATTACTAAAAGATCACTGATGCTTATGTGATTTTATGTGCCAGTCAACTATCACATTTCTTGTATTGCAAAAGTGATGTAAAATAAATATTTATTTGAAAAATGCCTTGGAATGTCCTAAGGCTATTTAAAGGTGCAAAACAAATGCACATTTTTGCTTTTATTCAGTGAAGCTTAAGATGTAACTTTTAAATTGGTTCTGTTAAATTTCATTTAAGTGATGTGGGTAAGACTGGTAAGACCAGTATTCATTGCCCACCCCAAATTGCCTTGAAAAAAAGATAATGATGAACTGCCTGCTTTAACAAACTAAATGGCTTGCTGCACTTCACGGGGCGATTAAGAGTCAATCCACATTGCTGAGAGTCTGGAGTCACATGTATGTCAGACCTGGTCTGTGCAGATTTCCTCCCCTGATAGAAATGAGTGAACCAAATTTAATGACAGACTGGTAGCTTCGCAATCACCATTACCGGTACGATCTTTTTATTGTAGATATATTTAATTAACTGAATTTTAAATTCCCAACCTGCCATGGTGGGAACTAAAACACTATTTGGATCGTTGTCCACTCCTTTGAGTTTCTAGTTTAGGGCGTAACCACTAAGTTAATATAATCATAATTTTCAATATTCAACAGTTCTTAGTATTTTGATTTAGTACTTAGACAACAATGACACAACAGCACTAAGAAAATAATTTTCAATTGCTGCCTGTCAGCAGCGGATCAGAGTACGACAGACTTATTCGGTAGAGGAACCCAGTGCTAA
>NW_025967875.1:0-25000 GCF_021869965.1 Rhincodon typus | reverse complement strand
CAAATCGTGAAGGGGCAAATAAAAGAGAGGCTGCTGTGCGCGCTCGGGCCGCAGCAAGACGATGAAGCTTTCCAAAATTCTTTAAAAAAGAGTTGAGGTTGCTTTAAGGGGGAGTTTTTTTTAAATGGGGGGCGGGATTCAGTCAGGTAAAGGGGGTTTTGCCTTGATTATTTGCACTAAAGTAGCCGAGACTGGAACTGCGCAACCGGAATGTTGCCTTGCGCATACTCGGAGCTGACATCTTGTAGCCAGTGGTTGGGGCTCTCGAAGTCTGGGTGTTGTCTCACACTGGCCCCGGCTCGATACAACGTATCCGCCGCGGGCTGCAACTTTGTATCCACCGCATTCCCTCCAACACAAGACACCTTTTCCCCCTCTCTTCGGAGGCTCACCGTATCTTCCAGAGAACGGGCAGGGATGGGGGGGTGTATGGAAGGGGGAAAGGTGTGTGTGTTTTGAGGGGGGGGAGGTGCGGTGAGATAAATGGGTGTGTGCGAGGGCGGTCGGGGTGGCGTGTGTTTGGGGTTGGCTTTGGAGAAGGGAAAGCCTGTGGAAAAATGGCACCGAGTCCCCGGCTCTTCCTCCCCCCGCCCCTCGACGTGAAGGAGACTCCAGGAGAAGGGAGGGACACCGTCAAAGCGGAACTTTTTGACGGCAGCGATGAAACCCCTTTTTATAAAAAAAAAAGCGAGGATACCGCGTTGATTTCAATGTTTAGCCCCCTTTTGAGAAGCGCGCTGAGAAGCGAGGGTGTCCACTTTTTTGTTTTTCCTGTGGAAAACGAGTGGGGGTTCGAACGCAGTTTCTTTCAAGTGATGGTTTCAGCGCTGAGGTTCTAGTGGAGGGTGATGGTTCGGTGGTGATGGGGGGGTGGTTTTAGCTGTCTTTGCTGAGTGTTGTGCCCACACCTTGTTCCTCGGAGCTGAGTAAAATGCTCGGGTCACGGCGAATGGAAATTGCGCCATGCCGCCGCCTGTGACTGAGGTTCGCTTCTACCACCCCTTGAGCTCAGGAGGCGGTGCCACTCTCCCGCTTCCTCCCCTCCGGTACCGGCTGGCAGAGGGGAGCAGGGACGGTGAGCAGCATTTTCTGCCAATTCTCTTAAGTTTACAGTGGCATGCTGTAAGCTGCGTTTCCCCGCAGCAGAGATACTTAAAGGGCGGGGATCATACACTTCACTTTGGGGCTCCCTGTGGCCTCCGGTAGAAAGAAACGGTTATATTTTATTATTTTAGCATTATGGATGTGGCTTTCCCCTCTTTTTTTGGGCTGTTTTCGGGCGAGGAAATTAGGTCGATCTTTGCGTTATTGAATGTTGAGGTTTGCGTCATTTTAAAGTCGGGAACTGTACTGTCAAGCGCCCTGTGGGTTCAGTTTCATGGGTCGTGTCAAGTACATCGTTATAAAATCCACTTCGAAAATTAAAGGATGTTATTTTAAAGCTTAACTCCGGCGATTTTTGCATTCCAGGCTTTTTTTTTCGGGGGGAGGCGGGCGCGGGCGGAGGTCCATTGCAAAGCAGATACATGCGTAGGATCTCCTACTTATATGTTAACGAGCGCAAGCGTTACTTGAGGATAGGGCATTGTCTGTGTAGAATAGTTTCAAGACTTTTTTTAAAATTATGTGTAACTGTTGCCAGTTTCTCCGGTGAATTTAACCGCAAGTATCAGTTATCCATAGGCCTCCGCCTCTACGATGTGCTACCTTTGAAATTGAAACATTGGTTTGTGTTCACTGTAGAGTGGGAATGCACAGGTTGTGATTGCGTCTGGTCCAGCAAGTCAAAATCACAGTTCAAAGTACGAGCACTCCTTTTAGAGTTCAGTTTTTCCCACCAGTTTCGTTTTAAATAGCAAGAAGTACTTGCTGTTCATTATTCTGCCTCTTAACAGATTCACTAATTTTTTAAAACAATTGTTCTTGTTTCTGTGTTCCAAAGGAATCTTGTGGATGGGCAAATCGATTTGCAGTAATTAGCTTCAGCAGCTTTCTTGTCAGGTAACTGAGAGAGATGCAGGAAGAAACTTTTTGTTAGGGAAGTAAAGCCTGGTTGAATGGGAGGTCAGGGATGAAATACAGAGCTCTAAATTTCTATTGCACTATGTTTTTTGGTAGAAGGTTGAGAAGAGGCTCCTTCAGATTTCAAATATTTTTATAAACAAAACTCTTACGTTTAAGCGAACCCCCTGTGGTGTCTCTGAGTAAGTGCTCTGATTCAGCACTGCGCTGTGCCAGACTGCCAGATCCTCAGTGTAATCTCTTCTCTCTGATGAATTGGGCAATCCCACTTCATAATACTCCTGAGGTTACTGCAAGTGAACATACTGCTCTTGGCTAGTTAAGGGAAAATATTTAATTCAGTTGCACCTATTTCGGTTTTACTCTTGACAAGTTGTTTTGTTTGGGCCCCAGGTGTGAAAGGATCAAACTTTGCTGTAATGAAATATCCAGTGCCCCCACCAACCACCATGGCTTATTATCCCAATTTGCAGCTGGAAAGTGGTCATTTATGCAGACTGTCAGAGAGCTGTTACGCTGTGTAAAGCACTGAGGCCCCTCCCTTCAGAAGAGAAAAGTATGTGGTCATAATTTCTGCTGCTGACATGCAAACAAAATGATTCTTGTTTGAAACTATTAAAGTTGTGATGGAATCATCAAAGTGCGCCTGTGAGCTTTCAAAGGATATTGCAGTTCAGTAAATATTTTTAGGATGGCTTTTAATCATGTCTGGTATTCAAATTTTTTTGTTTTTTTTTACTAGCAATTATGACACAATCCCAACATTCATTGTTTGGATTATATACAGCTATATAGATTTAATCAGTGCCATGTTGCAAAATGTCACTGGATGTTTGAGAGCAGTGGAACATTCAGAAGAAGCAATGAACAATAAAAGGGAATAGAAATGGGCTAGGAGGAGGGATGAAGTTAAGATGGTGTATTTGAAAGCTTCACCTTTCTCTTTCACGCAGGTCAAAAAACACAAGATTCAAATGCATAAAGCTTAGTGTGCAAGATATACAGCCATTCAGACTCTCAAAATGGAGTTTGGAAAAGGGTGTAATGGAGAGGTGCAGCTGGACTGTGAAGGAAATTATTGAAGATTTTGAAGCTAAACACATGAGGCAGTGAGTGGATTGAAGGTTGAAGAGGACTTAGTGTTGGATAGGATGCAAGTAAAATTTGCATAGTACATAGTGTATTGTGAGGACATGAGAAAAATTGAGGTAGGAGGGAACTGTGATGAATAAGATTTTAGTTGGTGGAGATAGATTAGATACCGAGGCAGGCTGTGTTCTCAAGATGAAAATGGACAATCTTGGTAATAGACTGAATGTGGATTTTGAGGTTCAGTTTAAGATTGAACACCATCAACAGTTTGAGAATTGAGCCATGGAGGGAATAGTTGGAGGCCAAATTAGAGTTTCGAGCAAAATCTAATAATAAGATTTTTGTTCTGGCTGATGTTTATTTGGAGAAAGTTCTGGCTTATCCATGACTTTTAAAAGAGCATTCTGATATTGAGTGACAGAAAATAGGGTATTGGTGAATGGTTCTTTTTTGGAGTGGAGTACGGTAGATGTAGTGTACCCCATGGGTTGGTATTTGCACCACTATTCTGTAATGTACTCTCAAGTGTAGATCATTAATATAAGGTATAATCTCAGCATTTGCTCAACAGAATTTGAGATTGTTGTGAATAGTGAGGATTGTGATAGACTTCAAAAGGACATTGAAGGGGTGTTGGAATGGGAGGACAAATTGTTTGAAATGTAATGCAGTGAAGTGATTCATTTTTTGTTGGAAAAATGAATGAGTAAAAGGCAATAGGAAGTAAAAGACAATTTTAGGCTTGCAGGAGCACATTTATCTTGTAGTCATAGTCCTACAGCACGGACGCAGGCCCTTTGGCCCAAACTGGTCCATGCTGACCAAAATGTCCATCCATGCTAACCCCATTTCCTTGCACTTAGCCTGTATCCTTCTAAGCCTTTTCTATCAATGTATTTGTCCAAATGCCTTTTAAATGTTGTTAATGAACCCGCCTCAACCACTTCCACTGGCAGCTCGTTCCATTCGTGTACCACCCTTTTTTTTTTAAATAAATGTTGCCCCTCAGGTTCCCATATATTCTTTCCCCTCTTGCCTTAAACTGATGCCCTCTAGTCCTCTTTCCCCAACTCTGGGGAAAAAGATTGAGTGCGTTCACGCTATCCATGCATCTCATGATCACATTTCTTTCTATAAGAAACACCCCTCAGTCTCCTATGCTGTAAAGAAAAATGGCCTAGTTTGTCCAACTTCTCCCTATAAGTCAGTGCCTTGAGCCCTGGCAACATCCTTGTAAATTTCTTCTGCACTCTTTCTGGTTTAATAACATCCTTCCTATAGCAAGGTGATCAAAACTGAACACAATACTTTAATTGCACCCTCACCAAAGTCCTGTACAACTGCAACATAACTTGCCAACTTTTATACTCAATGACCTGACTGATGAAGGCCAGGGTGCCAAAAGCCGCCTTCACTGATCTGTCAGTGACTTCACTTTCAGAGAACTGTGCACCTGAACTCCAAGGTCCCTCTGTTCCACCATATTCCTTAAGGTCCTACCATTCACCATGAACCTCCTACCTTGATTTGCTTTACCTGGTGGAAGAATGGTTGCAGATGACAAGGAAGGTTGTAGAAGTGCATTTAAAGGCACACAGAATGTTAGGCTTTGAGTAAAGGCATATAATGCAAAGATGAAGTTACGATGGACCATTTTAAAAAAAAATTGGGTTGATCTCAACTGGAGCATTATGTCTAGTTCTGGGTAGCAGAAGGTGGTGAACACTTTAGGAAGGGTGCAATAAAGATTTGAGAATGGTTCCGGGATAAAATGCTTCATTTACGTGAATAGATTGCAGAAGCTGAGTATTTGTTCCTTTTTTTTTAAAAGAACAGGCAAAAGAAAGATTTGGCAAGATGTTTTAAAATCATGAAGGGTCTATACAGGGTAGTTAAATATAAACTGCTCTCTTTGACAGGCTTGAGAATGAAGGGATAACAATCAACTAAAAGATGAATATACAGTGAATGCAACAAGAGCGATGGTGACAGGACCAAAAATAATGCAACAAATTGATATATCTGGAATGCACTGGCTGAAAATTTGGAAGCAGGTTCAATAATGATATAGGATAGAACCCTGATAAGAGAAATTTTGCAGCGTTGTGGAGAAAGGGCAGAGGTGTGAGATGAACTGAATTGATTGCAGAGAGGGACCAATGCCTTTTGACTTGTAATCATTCTATGATTTTTGATCAAAAAAAAACATGGAAATTGTTCTGTGACATGGCCAACAAGCCATCAAAATCTGTTTGTTGTTACATTGCTCTTTGTGGAAATTTGCAGTGGTGATTGGGCTTCCATGTTTCCAAAGATCCATGAATGACACATTTCAGAAGTGTTTCATTAGCCTTTGGAAGCATTTTCATATTTTGTTCAGTGATAATTTTAATCAAAAGTGAAAAAGGAAAAATCACCTCTGCACATGCTCCAAGGAGAATAGTGAGAAAGTTCATTGTTGTTAAAAATCAAAGTACTGGGAGCAAAAAGAATGAAGAAATCAGCTATACACAAACCATTATGGAAAAAGATTCTTTAACTCATTCACCAGGCAGAAACAGTGAAAGATATGAGAATTGGAATAAAATGAAAACCTAGCCGAAACGAATGATAACAGTGCACAAGATAATATGAAGAATGATTATCTCCTTTTGATGTTTTGGGCCACACAGACAACTGTGCTGTTTAAGTAACGATAATGTAAATTAAATAAATTTTATTTTGAAAAGGATTGGAAAAATTGAAAGGACTCTCAATGTT
Source organism: Rhincodon typus (assembly GCF_021869965.1). Classification (NCBI taxonomy): domain Eukaryota; kingdom Metazoa; phylum Chordata; class Chondrichthyes; order Orectolobiformes; family Rhincodontidae; genus Rhincodon; species Rhincodon typus. The sequence goes on along the minus strand of NW_025967875.1, from coordinate 19,126 downwards.
TCCTTAGGATTTATTTGTCTTATTTTTCCCAGGGTGCTAAGAAGGAAAAGATTTGAAGCGCGGACTCCCAAGTACATGGGATGCACTGAACATTGGGAGGCATGATTGCAAATTTGCGAACATGATGCATGTTTTTGAGTCAACAAAGCCAACTGAGGCAATGATGCTCAATTCCATTTTATTTCAGTACTGTATGCAATAACTAAATCCATTATCAGCATCATTGGTCCTTGGGAATTTTTGATAAGCGGACAGTAGATTTTGAAAAGGCATTTGACAAAGTTACACCTACTAATTTAGGTAAGCTCTCTTCCATGAGGACTTAAGATGAGCCATGGAAATGTATAAGAAATGGTTTGGATGATAGAATCGGTGGATATTGGTTGGGAAGAACATGGTCTTAGGAAGTATTGGGAGGGGTGCATCTGCTCTTGCCACAGTTGGCTATATCTGTTATAAAGATATTTTCAAATTCACCTGTTCAAAGATGTTATTAAACATAGATGGAGCAGGTGGGACTTGAATCTGGGATTCCTGGTTTAGAGGGAGGCAATTGACTTCAATTTGGAAGCTTGTAAATTAGTTAACAAGCAAGAAGATGTAGCTGATTTACATAGAGAAGCTTGAGAAATACAGACTATATGAATGTGCAACGTAATGGAAGGAGAAATTTAATATGGATATGTACAATCTGCACAATAAGAAAATGTGCAACGCCCAGTTCCACGAATTGTATTGAAATAAATCAAGCTGTATGGGATCCTTGTGGACTTCTTGAATGGTTGACACGTTTTAACTCCTTGAGAGCAGCAGTCATTGGAGAAAGTGGAATGTTGTACCTACCATATAGTTGTACTAGCCATCATGCTCAAACTGTTATACTGTTGCCCGAATCAGGTCAAATCTTGTGTTGTCGTCAAACACGTGCATTTAAACCAGTTGAGAGAGGGGACACTATGTTCAACATCTATGATCTGATATCTGAGCTTTTAACAAACATGGGAATAACATGGGTCTTTCCATCTTGGAAGCAGTTGATTGAAAGCTTGACATATAATGTTATAAAGGGTATGGGAAATGGTAAATCTGAAGCATTGTTGCATTATAAATTGTTTGTTTTGGGTAGGACCAGGAAAGCATAGGTGAAAACTAGTTGAAGATGCAGTTCTTCACACAACAGATGGAACGAGTTACTGTGAAGAATAATGGAGACAAAAAACTCATTATTTAAAAACTATTTGAATACAGCAGTAGGTTTTGATGGATTAGTGAGTTAAAATAGGCTGATGGCATTCCACACCCTTATTAATCTTGTGAAGTGTCTTGCAAGTAATTTGAACTTCCTGTCTGCACATTGGATAGGGGCAGAGGATTCCTTTCACTGTGAAAGTTATTTTTGTGTATCTTTCAAGAGTAGCCTGATTTCTTTTCTTTTTAGTTTGTTCTGAAACATAAAGCATTGAGCTACAGTGATGATTCTTTGTCTTCTGGGCTTATTCCTATAGTAGTCACTTGAAGAAATAAATGTACAGTTAGCTGTTGTGATTTTACACTGAGTTGCAAGTTCTTGATGTTGATCGTAACCTTGCTGAAAAGGTATCAATTCTGTCTCATCACCAAAGGAATGTTTGAGAACTAAGAGACTTGATTTTCTTCTGGGAAGATTGTTGTTTGTGCAGTGTAGTTACGAGTTGCTCATCAAGATTACATTTGAAGTATTGACAAAACTGACTGCAGGATTGCCTGTGTAGTTGAAACTTCTGATGGGCAATTACCCAGTGTCTGAAGCCCTTTGAAAACATTCCCAACTCTTGAATCTGTTGGAAACTTTGGATGCATCTAACAGTTAGCCAGGATAAGTTGTGGAATTAAGACTTGCTGTAATCTGTAGCTATCTGTGAAGCAAATACTGTCTTGCATTCTTATTACCAACTGACTTCTGCCCCCTACTTCCCTTTTCTGTCACTGCTGGACCCCTGACCACCCCACCCCCCAAAAAAAAGTCCCAGGATCTCAATCTGACTGAATCGGTCCTAAATACACCCCTCCATGCAACTCTTCTGTTTGCTGGCCACACACTCATTTATCATTTACCTCAAACACTTAGTACCTGTCTAAGTGGCTCTAGACCCTTTAAACTATGAATTGTGGCACCTACTACTGCAAAATGGGTGTGAATTGTGTGTTGATTGTCTGCTGTTGCCCCCAAGAATTCCTTTTACAGGACTGTGCTGCTTCAGCTAGGAAGGCTTCTAGTCCAAAATTGCAGCTGAAAAACATCTTTAGATGTGGGTGGGCAGATTTTTGTCTAAATGCGTCAGAATTCTTGTTTCCAATTCTGAATTGAAGATTATAGCCATACTGCCTGATAATTTAGTAGTTGAGTGACATTGGATTAGACCTGATGAGCTCTTGTTTGGCATGTCATTGCTGTGCTTACAAGAAGTGTGATAAGGATTCTATCTTAAGATTTAATATCTTGTAATAGAAAAGTAGAAATAAAATGTATACATTCTCCCAATCTCATGTAAGTTTTTACCTCAATATTTTAGTTAACCTTTTTAAGCGATGTTATAACATACTCTGGAACAGGTGTGACTTGAATCTGGGTCTCTTTGTCCAGAGGTAAGGACACTACCATCATGTCGCAAGAGCCCCAAAGGTTTTAGATATTATTATACAAGTTGTAGGTAGTACATATTTCATTGAAAGCTTGTTAGTACCTCTTGCTGTTTTAGGTAGAGTGATGCTCTCTGTGTTAATGGTACAATCCTGTGTGATCCATAGCTGTTGCATTTATTGAGATTATATTTCATCCATGCTTTCATTTACTTGGGATCTCAGAAATTATTCAGAATGCTTTGTTTGAAATTATTTCATTGAAATTTGAAATTCTAAAAGTTGTAAATAAAACGCAAAAATCAAAGGTTTCTATATTTTGCACCAATTGATTTGAGAATCATCCATTTGCATTTTTATATCTTTTATAATTTGGAAGCTGTTTCAAAAATTCTGTTAACTAATTTCTACACCCGCAAGTGCGCGCACACAAATGCATTTCATCAGATGATGTGCAGACTGATCTTGGACTGTGCAGTTTCAGCATATAGTTATTTTTAATCAGCATCCTGTTGGGACATGTTATGGCACACCTTTAGGGTGGAAGGTCCATGTTTAAGTCTCACCTGGGGTGGGGACAATACCAGTGTGCTAGACATCCCGTCAGTCTCAGTGTGTATCCTGTGCTTAGCTTCCTAATGTTTGTAATGTTATTCAATTAGCTGTACTAATGGAATATGTTTTCCTAATTTATAACAGATTTTTGCCCAGAAACTTTGCTTGAAGTGATTGCTAAGAGTAAGGTAAAAGTGGTTGTATTTGTTTCTGAATGTTTTTGCACTTGTATGACTGAGGTTGGGAAATGATACTGTTTGGATTAGGAAACATGGATTTTGGTATCCTGTAAACATCAGAAAATAAAATAAAATGAGGGAGCGGAGAGAGTTTTCATGTTCAGATTCATTTTAACAAACCAAAATTTGAAGCAAGATAATTAACTTGCTGATATTCTGTGCTGGTTAGAAAGCAACAATTAGTGTGCATGTGGTGCAAGTTGATTTTGGAGGTTCAGGAGAGAAAGCTGTTGTTTGATAAAGAGAGTGGCAAATTTAGCATTTTGTTTCACCTTACTTCAATATTTTGAAGAAATTAATGATTTCAGTTTATGTTTGATAGCAATGGTGGAAGGCAGTGGCACAGTAGTAATGTCACTGGCTTTGTAATCAAGGAAGTCCGGCCAATGTTCTGGGGCCATGGGTTCAAATTCCACCATGGCAACTGAAATGAAAATACCTAGTCTAAGGTTGACCATTAGTGAACTAGACAATGAACACTGGATTAATCTAATTTAGGGAAAGAAATCTGCTGCCCTTGAGCGGTTTTGCCTACGTGTGACTCCAGCAAATTGCTAGAAATGACAATGGCAAGCCTAGCCCTGTCTGCCTTGCAAAGTCCTCCTTACCAGTGCCAGGAATGTTGCCTCAAAGACCAGTCAGGCAACAGCCTGAAGTAGTCAAAGAACTACACCTTTTACATTGCAAGGCACTACCATCAGTGAAAGCAGCGGTATATTCGGAGGAGTTACCTCTGGATTCCTGAACTAACTGGATCACATGAAGTTCATGGCATTTCTCAAACATGTGCGATTAAACCTCCTGCTGAGATTTACCATCAACCACCTGCATCAGCTAATCAGTATTTCTCCATGACGGACGACAAATTGAACAAGCAGAGGTAGAACAGCTCCTCTTGGTCGAGGCTGTTAGCACCCTTACTGACTGAGCTGGCCGGGTCCTAAAGAATGTAACTGCTAGATTGAGTCTGAGGCATGTGGTGAAACAACCAATAAGTTGGGGGGTGGGGGGTTGGGAATAAAACCTACTTGGACCTTGTCATAACCAACCTACCTATCGCTGATGCATCTGACCAAGACAATAGTGGGAGGAGCCACACAGTACTCTACAGAATCATAGAATCCCTACAATGTGGAAACAGGCCCTTCGGCCCAACAAGTCCACACCGACCCTCGGAGCATCCCACCCAGACCCATCCCCTATAACCCACCTAATCTACACATCCCTCAACACTACAGGCAATTTTCCATGGCCAATCTACCTAGCCTGCACATTTTTGGACTGGGACGAAACTGGAGCACCTGGAGGAAACCCAACAGACATGGGGCGAATGTGCAAACTCCATACAGACTGTTGCCTGAGGGCGGAATCAAACCCGAGTTCCTATGCTGTGAGGCAGCAGGGCTAACGACAGCCACCGTGCTGCCCCAAAATACTTGTGGAGACTAAATTACATCTTCACATTGGGGGTACCTTTCATTGTGTTGTGTGTTGCTAGCTCCATTTTACTTGAGAGGTTTTTAAACAGATCAAGTGACTCATCTGGGCATTCAAGAAATTCTGTGGGCCAGTAGAAGAACGGTTTTCAACCACGATCTAACGTCATGACCCAGAATATTTCCCACTCGATCATTATTATTCAGCATGATTCAATGAAGGGTGGAAGAGGGTACACTAGCAACAGTTCTAGATACCTAAAGGTGAGGGGTCAAACTGGTGAAGCTACAACACAGGATTACTTGCAAGTCAGCCAGTGGAAGTAGAATGTGATTAATCGAGCAAATTATCTCCCATAATTGCGGTTTTTCCATATCCAGTCATGAACACTGGACAATTAAATAATTAATCCAAAGGACGAGACTCAAAACACTTCCAGCCCCAGGAATTGGTGTAGCCAATACATCCAGTGCAAATGCATGTTGAAGCATTTGTCGTCATTGTCAGCCTGGAGTGCTGAATGGATGATCCAGCTCAGTCTCCTCCCGAGGTCCCTACCATCACAGATGCTAATCTTAAGCTAATTGAATTCTTGGCACTTGATATCAAACAGCTGAAAGGATTGGATATTGCAAAAACTGTTTTGCCCTGACGACATTTCAGCCACAGAGTTGAAAACCTGTTCGCCAAAACCAGCTATGTCCCTGGCCAGTTATTCCAGTTCAGCTATTGGAACACTAGCAGCTACCTGTTAATGTGGAAAATTGCCCAGGCTTGTGTTACCCACACAAAGCAGGGCAGTTATCGGCCTGATTGGATTTTTCCAATCTGTCGACTCTGAATCAGCAGCACAGTGAAATATCAAATGGCAGTTACTCAGCAATCATGTGCTCTCTGATACTTGGTTTATGTTCTGCCAGGACCATGTAGCTCCTCCCTACATTTGCAGCCTTGGTCCAAATGTGTACAAAAGAGCTGAACTCCAGAAGTGAGGTGACTCTCGTGGCTCTATTCTCTGTATCTACCGCAAGAGGAAAAGAAAAGCAAATAAAAATCAATTTGGACAGAATTTAGAGGTGAAGGGAAGGAAGCAAGAGAATGGAAAGATAAGCAGGTAAAACAGCAAGGCAAAGTAGCCAGAGTCTGCAAAGAGGGTCACCATGTTCTCAGATATATCATGTGCAGCTACTGGGAAGTTTGACCAATGTGTTCATATTTCTTATTGTTTTAAAAGTTAATTTTCAGTGACAGGAGTTATGGTGCCAGCTGATGGTCATCATGGATGGGTCAAAACCTAGAATGGAATCTGTGGGTGGTATGTCTAACTTTTTGTGTTTGGTTAATGTGGTGGTTAGTCACTGAAACATATTCATGTGAGGTTGTGGGTGTTATTAATATAACATATTCTATTGTTAATTACATGAAGGTAGAAGGAAAAACAAACAGCCATAATACTTAGTCAAAAAGAACTTAACACCGGTTGGAACTTTGTTTTCATGATTTCCAACACCATCTAGTTCCAGAGAAATGTAATTCCTATTTCAGTTTAGAAATCTTTACTTAAGTGACCTTCCACAGCATTTTTTCTTTGAACTGTGGAGACAATTTTATGATTCCTTTTGAGTTCACTGGCATGAATTTTTCACAATTTGGATGGACTGAACTTTGTCAGCTGTAAAAGTTTGTAGACTTCAATCCAGATTCTCTCAACTTGGAAGTTCCACACTAAAACACTTTTAATTTGTGTGATTTGGTTGGCTTGAAATTTAACTTCGTTCTCAGAAGAAAAATTGTTTTCTGAACTGAATTCCAAGTTCTCCCGACCTTGTACTTAGAAGCTTCTGTTCTGAAGTCAAAATTGTAAACCCAACAGTATAAACACTTTATCTGTTAACACTTACAAGTGTTTTCGCAGGCATTTGACCACAGTGTTTCACTTTCTTGGAACTGATGTAATTAAGTCACTCACTGTTCCAAATTGACTTTCTGACCTTTTTTTCAGGACTAATGAAAATTCATCTGCCTCTAGTTTTAAAAATCCAAATTCCAGGCATTATAATATACACCTGTCATTGCGTCAGGTCTTAGCATAAGATTTAAAAGGTAATTTTGAGTTACACGTGTGTTAGAATAGTTAGTAATTTTAAATGATAATTTGCAGAACAAAATGTCCCTTTTTAAAAGGAGTAGTTCCTCAGGACTAGCAATATTGAGATCATAGAGACTCTACAGTGTGGAAGCAGGCCATTTGGCCCATCAGGTTTACACCAACCCTCCGAGCATCCCATCCAGACCCACCCTATCCCTGTAACCCTGCATTTCCCATGACTAATCCACCTGGCCCGCGCATCCATGAACACCGTGGGCAATTTACCATTGCCAGTCCACCCAACCTGCGCATCTTTGGACTGTGGGAGGAATCGAGCACCAGGAGGAAACCCACGCAGACACAAGAGAACATACAAACTCCGCACAGTCACTCAAGGGTGGAATTGAACCCAGGTCCTTGATGCTGTGAGGCAGCAATGTGAACCACTGAGCCACTATGTTGCCCCAAGATCTCCCCATTTAACTAAATATTTGCAGTCAAAAGTCAAATTGCTGTCTAATTTCTACTTGAACCAAGTGAGCATGGTTGGTCTCACCATTATTTTTCCATAAATCCAGAGTCCTAATGTCTTTGGCTCAGTGCATTGCTTGCAAGTGCTGTGATTATTGTTTAGGCAAATGTAGCAGCTGTGTTGCAAGCAAGATCAATAAACAGAAATAAGACAAACAATAATATTGAGAAGGAGATTTTCCTTTTTAAAGCATTTAACTGCATATTGTTGACTAATTTTAACATCTTATCCAATATGTTGTTCTGCCACACTGCACTGAAGTATAAAGAGGTCATGGAACAGGGACCGAGTTCACAGCTATTAATTTATGAAGTGTGTGCACTAACAACTGAGCTAATTTGGATCTAGTGAATTCTGTATTATCACAATGAAATTTTGTACTGTGGACTGAATACAGCACAAAATATGAACTTGCCTTTTTCTACTAAAGATACTGGCTGCCCTTTCATGCATTTTCTAACGTTCTGATATCTCTGGAATATTTTGCTTTTAGTTAAGGTGAAGCAAGAATGAGAATACAACAAAAGGAACCAGGATTTAGATGTCCACTTGACATGGTAAGGCTATGTGCTGGAAAATGGGATTAGAATTGTTAGGTGTTTGTCTTTGGTGCAGATTTGATGGGCTTTAAAGGGCCTTTAAACCTCTGACTCATGAAGCTTTATGAAGATAACACTAAGTATCAAATATTAAAACAGTTCAATATAAACTGGGCAACTGTATCAAAATGACTGCTCTGAAAGCAATAGGGTGCTGGTGGTACAGTTAGCTACTTCATTTGTATGGGCTCTTGATCCTGACTTCATCTGCACAAGGTGATAAATATTAGTAAGTGAGTTACCACTCCAGTTTTTGTCTGGTACTTGAATTAGATGTTTCCTTGGGACTAGAAAAAATGTTCTTCATCTGGGGTGAAAAATAGTAGATGGAGTAAATGATGGAATGTATATAAATGACTTAAGTGGTGAGGTAGGGTAAGGTTATATTTAGTTCTAAATGTTGTAAGAATATTATTGGCATGCCTGTTGTAAAGTTTAAACTCTTGGTTTCACATTCATTATGACAATATGTTGGTGACAGCCTAGTTACTTAGTGTGATTTTGGAGTTGTGGAAGTTGCTTTGCATTGAAGAATGCTAACAACAGATTAGGATGAATTGATAATAAAAATTCAAGGAAGTGCATTTTGTTTGCTTAATATCTAGAATAAGAAAAAGATACCTTTTAACTGTCAGAGATTAATTGTATAATTACATGTAATGTAATGCTCATTCCTGGCTATAAATGTGCAATTAATATTACATTTATAGTCTAATTTGGTGCCATTGGGGAGGGTAGAATGGAGGCATAGTTTGAAATGGAATGGTGTGCTTAAAGTATATTTTATTTTATTTTTTAATGCCCTTAACATTTTTAGATTCAGAAATTTTAAATGCAGGTTTATTTTCTTTTTACTCAATGACATTGTGCACTGAAATTGATTGACAACTGGGAAAATCTATAACAGCAAACAAGTGATGAATTGGTTTGTGGTTTATCTATTACCTGTTACTCCCTTGCAGGTGCATTTAAGTCCCAGTACCTTCAGGGGGTGGGGGGGGAGGTGTTTGGGCAGTGGTAGTGTCCCTGCCTACGAACTAGGAGGTGCGGGTTCAAGTCCCACCTTCAGCAGAGGGCTGCGGTAACAAGTCTGCATAGGTTCTTTTCGAGCAAAAAGTTCATGTATTGGGGTTCTTTTGACACAGTGGTACTGTCCCTTCCTCTGAACCAGGATTTAAGTCCCACCCTGCTCCAGAGGTATGCCAGTAACATTTCTCAACAGGTTGATTTATACCAAGTCCCAGTCTCTTAGCTTCTGTGCAGTGTTCCTGTATTTTACCATGGCTGTCAAGGTCAAAGTAGCTTCTTAGAGTTCCAGGAATTAGAAGAAGGAATCAAAGCAGAGTACACAGTAGTGTTAATGTAGTTGAGTGTGATGCTTGGGTGAGAAGAAAGATTAGAGTAAGCACCTACTTGACTAAAATTCTCTCATCTGTATTTGTGAAACAGAATTAAAATCATTGGAAATAAATGAAAGTAACAAATGAGCTGTTTAAGCTTCACATTCATATCCATTCTAATGGATCTGTGCACAAAGTGCTTGGTTCTTAAATATGTTCCTGATTTGAGATGTGTGGATTGAAGGAGCTGACCTCATTCAGCACCAATTATAATATAACATGTGTACCTGTCTTGAATGAATACTCTATCTTTAAATGCACTTGAGCTCAGCCTTTGATTACCGTAGCTTGAGGGGAGATTTTGTTTCTTGGCTCTCCTCGTGTGATTGCATAAATAGATAGCAACTGTCATACATTACCTTGTGCAATGGCAGTTATTGTGCAAGCTTGAAGAGGGAGTGTGGGTCTATTCCTTGGTCTTGGGGCAGTGAGTTCAGTTGTGTCAGAGGAGTCATTTTTGGTGAGCCAGAAGATTTTACTAGTCTTTCTTACTAACATGGATTAACTGGTAATTGTAATTCCTGCTTTTCACCTAAAGGAGTTGTTAGTAACTTTGTCTGGATCAGGAGTTGTTTCAATAAGTAGTGTATTCAGTATATTAAGAAATAGAGATATGAGTGCAGCTTAGTTCTTGTTAGGAACGTTTGAGCAGGAATAGACAAGTTAATGCCCTGGAGCCTGCTGTGCTATTCTAGATCATGGCTGATCATCAACACAATGCTGTTTTCCTGCACTATCCCCATATCCCTTGATGTCATTACTAACTAGGAATCTGATAACCTGTCTTGAATTAACTTAATGACTGAACTTTTATTGCCCACTTGGCAGAGAATTTCAAAGATTCACCACCACCTGAGTGAAGAAGTTCCTCCACGTCTCAGTCTCAGATGGCTGGTCTTTTATTCTGAGTTTATATTCCCTGGTTCTGGCCCTAACAGCCAGAAGAAGCATCATTTCAGCATTCACCCTGTGTAGGTCTTCAAGCATTTCTAAATTGTTCTTTTAAACGCCAGATAATGCAGGCTCATGCTTGCCTGATATGACACAATTCACCCACCCAAGAATCAGTTTGGTGAACCTTTGCTGGACTCCTATGGCAGGTATTCTTCCTTAGGTAAGGAGATGAGAACTGCAGACAGTGTTCGAGGTTGACTTTCACCTAGTGTTCCATATAGTCGAAGCAATACTTCTTTGCACCTTGTGTTCAAATCTTCTTGCAATAAAGGCTAACGTACCACTTGCCTTTCGAACCTCTTACTGCACTCGTTTTCAGTGATTTCTGAACAAGGACACCTAGGCCCCTTGTCCTGTCTTCCTCAATTTAAGAAATACCTGCATTACTGATACCAAAATGAATAGCCTCACATTTATCCACATCAGAAGCCATTTGCCAAGCTCTTGCCCACTCACTCAGCCTGTCTAAAATTCTTTTTGAAAGTTTTTGAAACCATGTAGAAATTCTCAATCCCACTAAGCCTCATGCCATCTGCAAGCTTGCATATTTTACAATTTGCCTCAATATCCAAATAATTGGTATGGACAGTGTGACCCAAGCACTGCTGCTTGCAATACCTCATGGGGCATTGACTACCAGCCTGAGAGTATCTCCTTTATTCCTACTCTCTGCTTCTTAGCCAATCGTCAGTCTGTGTTCCTATACTACCACCAGTTCCATGCACTTTTTCTTTCAACTAACCTGTGTGGAGTTTTATCAGCAGCCTTCTGAAAATCCCAATGCACCACATCTACTGGTTCCCCCATGTCAACTCTACACATAACACCCTTTAAAAACTAATTGCCAAACATGATTCTCCCATGAAATCCCAATCAGTCAAGTTTTTTTTTTAAATGCCCAGTTTTTACCTTTAACAATAAATTCTGTAATTTTGCCTGCTACTGACAGCTAACAGGTCCGTAGTTGTTCATTTTCACTCCCTCCTTTCTTAAATGGTGAGGTGATGTTTGCCACTTGCCAATCTGCAGAATTGATAAAAGTTTGATTACCAAACTGTCTATAATCTCTTAATACTCTATAGAGTGAAGGTCATTGGGTCTTGGGGATATGTCAGCTTTCAGTTCCATTAATTTCCTGAGTATTATTGTTAATTTTTTTGAATATTGGCTATAATTTTGATTTCTCACTATGATTGGGCCCTTGGATTTCAATTATCGCAGGGAGACTTGTACTGTCCTCTGACAGGCACCCAAACACTTCATTTTTGCTGCCATTTCAGTATTTCCCATTATGAATTCTTTGTCTCTATCTGGAAAGGACTCATTCTTGCCTTTGCAAATCTTTTTCTTATTTCTGTAGCTGTAGAAGCTTTGATTTTTTTTTCAGCTTTTAAAGTTTCTTGCTAGTTTACATTTTATATTCTGTAATCTTTATTAGTTTCTTGGTCCTCCTTTGTCCTCGGGCTTGCAAATTTGTGACCTCTTCTGAATTAGTACTACCTTTAATCATGGCGCTCTCGCTTTTCCTTATGGTTTTTATCTTACTTTAAATGTTTCTTTTTGAAAATCAAGCAGTAATTCTGTAAATTAATGGGGGAGGCGATGGCCTAGTGGTATTAACCCTGGACTGTTAATCCAACGACCCAGATAAAGCTCTGTGGACCCGGATTCAAATCCCGCCACACAGATGGTGGAATTTGAATTCAATAAATATCTGGAATTCTGAACCTAACGATGATCGTGAATCCATTGTCGATTGTCAGGAAAAAACACATCTGGTTCACTAATGTCCTTTAGGGAAGGAAGCTGCCATCCTTACCTTGTCTGGCCTATGTGTGACTCCAGACCCACAGCAACGTGGTTGACTCTTAGCTGCCTCTGGGCAATTAGGGATGGGTAATGAATGCTGCCTGGTCAGTGTTGCCCCTCATTCCGTGAATGAATAAAGGAAAAAAAAACAGCCATTGACGATCTGCTGCTAGACATTTCAATTTAAGTTTCCAAAGTGCCACAGCCAATTTTTCTCCTCATTACTTCACAATTAGCCTTGTTTAGGTTCAGGATCCTTGTTTCAGATTGACCTACATCTTTTTTGAACTTTATGGAAAATTCTGCAAACAGTGGTCACTATTCTCCTAAAGATTCTTTTGCAACAAGATTATCCATTAGCCATTTTACAATTACCATTACATAGTAGTATATCAAATGTAACCTGTGCCCTAGTTGGTTCCTCAATGTATTGCTCCAGAAAACTTTCTCGAGCACGTTCCAGAAATTCTTCCACCACAGCATTGGTGCTCGTTAGATTTATCCAGTTTATATGCAAGTGGAAGTCACCCATTCGCTGCTTTCCCCTTGCTACAAGCCCCTCTTGATCACCCTGCAGCCTGTGTACTGGTAATTAAATCATGGCTATTTTCGACTTCTAACACCATCAATTCATCTATTTTCTAAATGCACATAGTATATTTAATTCTGCCTTTAATTTTACTCTTCTCTAATTTGACCCTAGTTGACTACAAATTTTGTTTCTACTGCCTTCCACTTTTTCTTATAGCTTAGCTTTTCTAATACCGGAATTTCCTCCAGGGTTCCAGTGCCCCTGGCAAGCTATTTAAAATAGCAGTAGTAAATCTCCTTGCGAGGATATTAGACCTAGTCTTACTATGGTGTAATGCACCTGACTTTGTACAGGTTCCACCTGTCCCACAAATGTATAGCCTTCCATTCTGCAACATCGTTCTAGCCAAGTGTTCATCTATTCAGTCTTACTGTTTCTATGTACCAACACATTGTACTGGGAGTAATCCTGAGGTTACTGCTTTAGATGTCCTGATAATCTGTCTCATACCTAACTCCCTAAATTCTTTTTCTTCAGCACCACGCCCCTCTTTCTAGCTTTGTCATTGATGCCAATGTCAGCCACAACCTCTGGCTCTTCACCCTGCCCTATGGCTGCTCTGTTAAATACTCCACTGATACCAGGGAAGCATCGCAGCATCCTTAAGTCATGTCTGCAGCTACCAAAGCAACCATGGGTTCTCCTAACAATCGAGTTGCCCTTCCACTGCTGTCCATACCATCTCACCCCTGCTGGATCTGTGCTGCAAGTTTGACTGTTGCTACAATTCACTCATGAAACAAACTGGTTAGTTGTTGATTTTGAAATAAAATGAAATAAAAACCTTTTAACAAAAGGATTTTTATGAATTATTCAAATTTGTACTTTTAATTTAGACTTATTACCAAGGATCAGCCTCAGGATGACATGGTGGTAATTGATGTAGAAAACAAACAACCTGTTGTCAGTCTTGAAACATTCTCAGCCACGTATACAAAGATAGTGTCTCACTGTGACTGGTCCATATCATTCAGCATAAGAGTTGGCCATGGCCACCGGTCTTAGATTTTTTTTTTCTAAATAGTCTTCATTGGTGCTCCCTTCATTCTACCCTCCAAGACTGATCTAGTAAGAATGTATAAAGTATTCAACCATGTTATAATTAGTGCCCTTCACCACCATGATTGCAGAAATGAACTTGCATAAGCATATCAGGTTCAACTGAGATTTAGCAATGTTTTTGTAGTCATGTGATTAGTATGCCTCAAGATTAGCTATCTTTTTACTTTACTGCTCATTTTTATCAGCAGATCGCTACTACCTTTTCAAGGGCAATTGGAAATGGACAATAAATGCTCGCCTGGCTAGCAACGCACCACATAAACAAATGAAGGAACAAAAAAGTAGCATAGATTATCCCTTACACATTCCTTATCTCAGAATTTTGAAAAATATCATGCTGACAGATCAGCTAATTGGGCTAGAAATATGAGAAATATGAAATATGACAGGGTAGAAGAGGTGTCCAAGGTTTTTTTTTATTTTTCCCCTCTCCTTGAGGCTATGGTGTGTCATAAGAACATAAGAACCAGGAGCAGGAGTAGGAGTAGGCCATCTGGCCCCTCGAGCCTGCCCCGCCATTTAATAAGATCATGGCTGATCTTTGAGACTCAGCTCCGCTTACCCGCCCACTCACCATAACCCTTAATTCCTTTACTGTTCAAAAATTTATCTAGCCTTGCCTTGCCTATCTGTGTCTCTCAGGAATAGAATGGCTAATTATTCCTGATGTCATTTTTAGTTATGGGAATTCTACTTCAAATCACATTCTTCTGCACTTGGTGTTGCAATGATACTTGGTTCTCAGTTTTTATTTCCTTAGCATTAACAACTCTTATCCAATTACACAATCCTGTTTTTATCCACATGTTTGAACAATCAAGTAAATATCTGTCATTCTGTTAATCGTCTCATTGACTTTGCATCTGAGACATTGGATTCAGCTGTCTAGCAACTTTTTTTAATGTAGCTGTTGCTAATTTTTTTCATCAGATTAGTTTTTACAAGGTGGAAGAATCAATGTCACTTCCCTTTTTGGTATTTTAAATGAGACCATCCCTCAATGTGGTTTTGCCTTTTTATCGTCTGGATTTTTTTTTTTTGTTGGGTAAAAGGCCCGTTGACTGTGCACATGGGGTGAGAGTGGCTTTACAAAGAAAGGTGTGTGTGCATGTTGGGGATTGGGAAATATGGTAAGGAGTGTTTGTTTTTTGCAAAGAGGGTCTGCTGAGTCAATGGGATAGAGAATGTTCGCTGAGGGACAAGGGGCTGTTAAGTGAACAAATGGAGGGGGAAGGTTGGTAAGAGGCTGCCACATGTATTTGGGGAGAGGTGTTGGGAATTTGTGTGCAGTTGTGGCAGGGTGGGGAATTAGGTGATTACAATGTGATGGAGGAGGAGAAGGTCATTTCTGAACCTCCTATCATCATGGAATATGGAGAGCTTGGCTGAAACTTATGTGAGTACATAAAGTAATTTTTCTTATTTTGATATTTTAATCTACTATTTTGAACATTTTCTGACACTGCGGTGACTAGTGGGACTTGAACTTATGTCCTTGAAGTAGAGACACTGCTATTGCACCACAAGACCCTCAATGATTAAATGTTGACACACCCACAATGTGGAGTTTGAATTGCCACTCATCATTAAAGAGTTACCTGTGCCTTTCATGCAAGAACACATCTGTATCTTCTTTCATGAAGATTGGCCCAGGGGCAGGCTGGTGGGTGTTGGCGGCGAGGGGAGTGAAAAGCCAAATTGCGAGCATTGCATATTTTTCACTTCTTTAGCTTTATTGACTGTACTCAGTTGTTTTTGCATCACTGCTCTCTTTTACTCTGGTACGTTTTGTTAATACTACCACAATGCTAACCATTGCAATTAATCCTTTCTAAAATCCAATACCCTCTTGTATTGTTCTAGTTGGACTCATGCTTCCCATGCTTTTTGCAATATTGCTAATGTTTGTTATAAACAAGACATTTTCACTTGATTTCTTTGTTCTTCCTTCAAACCTATAAATTTGTTTGTTTACTGTCTTGCTTAACTTTTGTAACATGTATTGTTGGTATTAGAAAACTTTTCTACTCTTTCCCTCCTCGCGTTATCAATTCTTTTATCCAACCTGTTTGTTTCTATCACAACTCTCTGCTTTAAGTATCTTCCAGATGCACCATGATTTTTACATACTAATCAATTCCCTTGGTGTTACATTTGAGAAATCAGGGCAAGGTGGTCTTTAGGGAGAGGGGATAATTGGATCAGAGCGCACAGCTGTACGTTTTGAACTTTTTTTACATTCCAGTGTCCATATTTATACTGAATATTATTGTTGTAAACCTGCTGTGCCAAAACAGCACTTGCTGGCAATGGTGGGTCAGCAGTGCCTCTAGTGATGGCGTGTTGTAATTGCGGTGTGTAGTGTTGCTACAATAACTGTGGAATTAGGAATTAATTATGGACAGGAGTTAAAAGGAAATGTGTTCTAATATCAGTTACATATCTAGATTGATGTATTTACTCATCTGTTTAGTTACATAAATGCTGTATTAGCAAGTCATGATTCATTTTATTTTTCAAAGCAGCAAATATACTTTGCTATAGACTGTTCTCTTCCCTCAGAATGTGTTGAAATCAAAGTTGATCATGCTGTCTTGTACACTGGCACGCTTTATGAGAATCCCAAAACTGTGGTACTGCTTGCCTTTCTCGGTCACTTATTAATCCTACAATCTACAAGATTTTAAGCCTTCTGTCCATGCAGTGAGTGCTGGTTGAAAGTAGGTGCATCCTTTAACCCTGCACAAAAAAGGTTTAGTCATCTCCATAACTTCAGACTTTTCACCAGACTGAAATGAAACTTCAAGAATTATCTCTCTTTGAATACTGCCAGTGACAAATTTCCACTGTTGACTTCAGAAATGGAAGAAATAGGAGCAGGAGTAGTTATTTGTCCCCTTCAAGTCTGCTCTACCAGTTGATAAGATCATGACTAAGCTCATTGTGGCCTTAACTCCACTTTCCCGCCTGCCATCCACAAACTTTAATTCCATTATCAATCAAAAATCTGTTAATCTGGCCTTGAATATTAAATATATTCCGTGACCAAGGATCAACTGATCTGTGGGAAAGAGAAGTACTCAAAAGTTTGAGGGAGGGAACTCCTCCACTTTTCCATCTTAAGTGGAGACCCCATATTTTGAAATCTTGTGCCACGTGCGCACAATGAGGGGAAATGTCCTTTTAGCGTCTACTTAGTGTCATACTGCTTCATAATCTTTTTATGTTTCAGTCTGACCACCTCTCAATCTTCTAATATTCTAAACTCTAATGTAGTGCAAATTTTCAATTGCAGTGTTTTTTTTTTGGACTACGACATTTGTACACTTCTCTTTTCTTTTGTATGATTTCTTGGGTGACTCTGACAACTTTTTTTTACAGTAGTAGCTGATGCTAACGTTATTGCCTCAGTAAACCGTGGTCTTTTGTAAATGGAAATCCTGATTTCATTTTCATTCAGCTTTCTGATCAAGGTCAGTCTTAAGAATTTTGTTTTGTTCTTCCGATCTTCATTAAGAAGGAAAATTGTGGTGATATAGACTATTTCTGTAACTTCATTGGAGTTAACTGAGCTTGTGGAGAAGGCTTGGATAACTTTATCACTCTGCATACGGTTGCTTTCTGTCTCTTACTGGGGACAAAGAATCAGGAAGTGTGAATCCTGACACTGTGCGAACAAGGCAGTCTTGGGTACTGGCAAGAAGAGGGAAAGCTGAATAAACATGAATGAATTGGATGCAAGTGGATAGGTGCATTTAAAATTGAACCAATTAAATAATTTTTCTCAGGATCCAAGTGTTGGCTAGATTTCCAGTGCGGAGAAAGTGGCACGGTACAGATAGTACATTGCTGAATCAATTCCAGGTATAAACAGCAAGCCCTTTCAATGTAACTTTTTCTGATGTCAGTTAAGTCCATTGTTATTGATTAACATTGGATCTTGATTGGTTTTTTTTTTGTTTTGTCAAACTTTTTAAAATTCTGAGTTCTAAGGAAGAGTCATTTGACCTAAAACGTTAACTCTGATTTCTCTCCACAGATGCTGCCAGACCTGCTGAGCTTTTCCAGCAGTTTCTGTTTTTGTTTTTACTGCATGACCCAGGGAGTAAATTGTATCAGAATAATAGGCTAGCATGCTACTTGATAAGTGTGTTTATATAAATGCCAGCTGAATCCGGTCTGATCTCATACATTGTTGCCCTCTGCCCAAAATGATTCCTTGTCTTGGGTACTAAAGTATAAAACCTGCCACAATTACAGCAGCCACACTTTACTGTGAATGGAAGGCCAGACTCGTTTTTGCATCTTCTGTTCTTTTGAGTAGAACTCTGATTTCACTGGCAACGAAGATCAAAATTGGGTGACTGTCAATTGGTTACACTTAACCTATCACACCTACAAAATGGGAATGGGTAGACCTACTTTGAGAAGTACTTTTTCACATTTTTGGCACTTCCAACTGTGTACGTTGGTGTGATTGATACTTATACTTCTTTGAGCATAGATAGCTCAAGAGTTAAATTTACAGGGCAGGTAGGGAGAGGTTAAGTTTCAGATGGGGTATTTGAACTTGTTGGCTCCTTTTTATACAAAGGTTGATGTTTCAGTGATCACATTAATTGCAAGTGAACCAAATTATTTCATTTGAATTCAGCAGGGGTCATCGCTAAATTAGGTTGGTCGCTTCTGTATGGCAGGTGGAGACGCGTTGGGTAGTCTGTTTAATTAAAAGCGAACTATAAAGTTGGGTCTTGAAGCAGAAACCCATAAATACTAGAGGCAGTGGGAGACTGCAAGAAGAATGGAATTCCGGAGAAAGAACGTGAAAAACCAGCATCAAGCCAACACAGTGAAGTTGGGTAGCAAAGCGTCTTTGTTACTTTGTTATCACCAAAAGCGAGCTGTGTGGATTGAAATAAACAACTTTGTTCCTTACTTGTTCAGTGTTCCTCTAATCAAGATAAAAACAACTTAGCAATTCATATTAAGTTCTCTAAGTCATCACCACGCAGTCCAGATCACTAGGGGATGCTGTTGTTACATTCCTGGGTTCTGCAGTTCTATGGCATTTACCATTAAAGTGCAACACGCCTAGCTTAATGGAATAATTGAGACCATTGACCCTGACTCTGAATACATCAGATTTAAATTTGCTTGCATAGCCCTACTGTACTTCAGTGCACAAATTTGTATCAAATTGAGAATCCAGCACCAGCACAATGGACTATATAAACAAAGA
>NW_025967874.1:0-25000 GCF_021869965.1 Rhincodon typus | reverse complement strand
TACCCAAAGGAAATATTTTCCCCTTTGAATATGTGAGCAAGTACGAACTTCCATTAGTCAAATGTTCACCACATTTTTATGGCTCCAGAATCTTTTTATGTGCAGTGATATGCATTGTTTGATTCAGGTGCTAGCCCTCCATCTTGATTTGAGTAGAAAAGCAGGCAGACCTGAGGGTCTGCAACAACTGCTGGGGGGTATTTTCTTTTGTCAGATGCATTTACTTGAGATCATGGCGGACTGTTCATGTGGAGGTTGTGGATTCCGTGGTATTGTTTAGATAAGTGGAGGGGATTCTCTTTTACCAAATATTCCTCCTTCATTCAACATCAGAACTGATGAACAGTTCCTTCATTGTGTTTGTCTCTCATTTCTCCAACTACTTCGTACCTAAGCTTTTTTGGTACCTTGGTACCTAAGATGAGACCATGTGTTGGCGTTATACACTTTTCACTGTAATTCTGTACTTGAGTACATGTGACAGTACAATCTAAATCTGATGTTTTTGGGCCCTGCATTGTGCAATTTAATTTCAATGCTGCCAAAGACAAAAGAGGACATGCATTATTTGATACTGCAGAAATAACTCCCTGATTGTGGCATTCTTTGAGACACCCTGAGTTTGTGATTGGGTACATAATAAGCGCAAGTGTGTCACTGGAGAAAAAAAAATTGCAAAAAATCTATTGGAACCACGTCTGATGTCCTTGGCTGCCAACATGGTGCATACGTTGATTGTAATTTTGCAAAATTCCCTAGATTATGGAAAGGCCCCCATGAATTGGAAGAAAAAGCAAATGGAAAATCTCTAAGGAGGGAAGCTATAGGTCAATTTATCTTTTATCTATCATCATTGAAAAATGGTCCAATCCAGTATGAAGGAGGTAGTAATAAGGCATTTAGAAAATCGTAATGCCATTAGGCAGAATCAGCATCATTTTTGTGAAAGACCGTTGTGTTTAACAAATCTAGTAGAACTCTTTGAGGATATAACAAGCAGGGTGGAAAAGGAATGCCAGTAGATTGCCTTTCAGAAATTCGAACACATAGTTAAGTGTCACATAAAAGCTTACCGCACAAGATAAGAGCTTGTGGTGATATACTAGCATGGTTAGAGAAGTACTAACTAATAGGAGACAGTTGATTTTTCAGGTTCAGGAAAATAAATCATTTTCAGGTTAGAAAACCGTAACTAGTAGAATTCTAGAGGGATCAGTGCCTGGGCATCAACTATTTACAATCTATATTTAATGACTTAGATGGGGAGGGGGTGTTGTGGGGCCTGGGTACTTGAGAAATATATATTTTGACCCGTGTTAGTTGGGTCCTTATCAGTTACTTCAGGATCTGAAAGTGCTATAACGGACTCTCTCAAAACATAAGCACATAAGGCTATAGATTTGACTTTGACAGTAAAACTGTTTATTATGCAAAGGAGGTCTAAATAAAACAAAGCAAGCTATCTAACTATAACAGAGTGTGAAAGATTCAAAACACATTGCAAAACAGAAGCCTATTTAGTTGGGAATATCATAACTTTACCATTTCTGGAGGGAAAATAATGATAAATTTCCCTTCCCTATTCATCTGTAGGCTTGACGTAACTTCTATTTTGTGAGCTAGGAGGGCATTTCCTTGAATTCTTCCAAAACTGAGATTTTAGACTTTCTCGACTTTGTTTGGTTTGAAATCTGCATTGATTATTCAATCTGGTCAGGAAGTCAAAGAACAAAGAACAAAACAGCACAGGAACAGGCCCTTCAGTCCTCCACCTGCAACGACACATTTTGCCCTTCCATACTAAAACTGTCTTCCCTTACAGGATCTGTATCCCTCTATTCCCTTCCTATTCATGTACTCATCCAGGTGCTTCTTGAAGGCTGCTATTGTGTCTGCTTCCACCACCACCTCTGGCAGTTCATTCTCGGCACTCACCATTCTTTGTGTGAAAAACTCACCTTGCACATCTCTTTTGAACTGCCCCCACACCTTGAACCTGTAACTGACCACACCACCCTGGGAAAAAGCCTCATACTTTCTACTGCATCCATGCATCCATCCATCCATCCACAGTCTTATAAACTTCTTTCAGGTCACCCCTTAACCTCCTGCGTTCCAGTGGAAACAAACCCAGTCTGTCTAACCTTTCATCATAGCTAAAATCCACCTATACCAGGAAACATCCTGATAAACCTTTTCTGCACGCTGTCCAAAGCATCCACATTCTTCTGGTAGTGTGATGACCAAAACTGTATGCAATATTCTAAGTGTGGCCTAAATAAAATTCCATAAAGCTACAGCATAACTTGTCTATTCTTCTACATAATGCACCTTCCAAAGAAGGCAAGCGTGCCATAAGCCTTTTTTTATACTGCCTTATCTACCTGCACTGCCACCTTCAGTGATCTGTGGACCTGCACACCCAGATCCCTCTTCTGCATATCAATACGCCTAAGGGTTCTGCCATTCAGTGCTTAATTTCTACCTGTACTTGACCTCCCAAAATGCATCGCCCCATGTTTGTCCGGATTAAACTCCATCTGCCGTTTTTCTGCCCGTGCCTCCAAATGATCTGTCTCCTGATGTATCCTCTGACAATCCTCCTCACTATCCACTACTCCACCAATTTTTGTATTGTCTGCAAACTTACCAATTAAACCAGCCACATTTTCCTCCAAACCATTTATCTAGATCACAAACAGCAAAGATCCCAGCACTGATACTTGTGGAACACCACTAGTCACAATCCTCTAATCCAAAAAGTATCCTTTCACCTCTACCTTTTATCTCCTATGACGAAATCAGTTCTGTATCCAACTTGCCAGCTCACCCTGTGATTTCACCTTCTGTACCAGTCTGCCATGAGGTTCTTGTCAAAGGCTTTACTGAAGTCCATGTAGACAACATCAACCACTTTTCCCTCATCAATCATCTTCGATACCTCCTCAAAAAACTCGATCATGTTAGTGAGGCGTGACGTCCCTGCACAAAACCGTATTTTCTATTGCTAATAAGTCCATTTGCTCCTACATGCATATAGATCTTGTCCCTGAGAATCTTTTCCAATAATTTCCCCATTACCAACATGAGGCTCACAGGGCCGTAATTTCCTGGATTATCCCTGCTACCCTTCTTAAATAATGGGACAACGTTAGCTATTCTCCAATCCTCTGGGACCTCACCTGTGGCCAGAGAGGATGCAAAGATGTCTGTTAATGCTCCAGCAATTTGTTCTCCTGCCTCCCTCAATATTCTGGAATAGATCCCATTAGGACCCGGGGACTTATCTACCTTAATACTTTTTAAGACGCACAACACCTCTTCCTCTTTAATAGCAACTTGGCTTAGAAATTTGACACCCTTCCCCAGAGATCATCCTCCACCAATTCCTTCTCCTTGGTGAACACCAACACACAGTATTTGTTTCGGACTTCACCTTCCTCTTCTGGTTCCACACACTGGTTCCCTCCTTTGTCCTTGAGTGGGCCAACCCTTTCTTTCCCTGGCTACCCTCTTGCTTTTTATATATGTATAAAAAGCCTTGGAATTTCCCTTAATTCTGTTTGCTAATGACTTTTCATGAACCCTTTTAGCCCTTCTAATTCCTTACATTCTTTCCTACTTTCTTTATATACTTAAAAAGCTTTGTCAGTTCCCATTCTCTTAGACCTTACGTATGCTTCCTTTTCTTTTTGACCAAGGTCACAACATCCCTGGTCATCAAAGGTTCACATAACTTGCCATACCTATTCTTCATTCTTGCAGGAATGTGCCACTGCTGAATTCATGTCAACTGCAGTTTGAAATACTCCCACGTGTCTGGAGGTGGCTGTTTGAGGGTAAATCCACAATCAAAATACTCCAGTTCCTGATTAATATTGTTGTCGTTCACCTTGCCCCAATGTAATACCTTCACCCGAGGACTGATGTTGTCCCTGCCCATGAGTATCTTAAAACTCATGGTATTATGGTCACGTACTCCCAACTGCTCCCCCACTGAAACTTCACTCACGTGGCCGGGCTCATTTCCCAAAACCAGGTCCCATATAACCCCTTCCCTGGTTGGACTGTTTACGTATTGTGTCAAGAAACCGTTCTGAATGGCCCTTACAAATGCTGCCCCATCCAAGCCCTTAGGATGAAGTGAGTCCCAGTCAATGTAGGGGAAATTAAAATCACCCGCCACAGCAACCCTGGTTGTTTTGTTTTTACATCTTTCCAAAATCTATCTACATATTCTGTCCTCTGTCTTCCCCTGGCTGTTGGGAGGCCTGCAGTATACCCCCAGCATTGTGATCTCACCTTTTTATTCCTGAGTTCTTCCCATATTGCCGCACTACACGAGTCCTCTGATGTTTCCTCCCTCAGTACAGCTGTAAGATGCATTACTGGTAAAGGAGTAACTCCCCCACCCCTTTTACATCCCCTCTTGTCACACCTGAAACATCTAAATACTGGGACATTCAGCTGCCAGTCCTATCCCTCTTTCAGCTAAATCTCCGTAGTCTCAATAATGTCGAAATAAGTCTTCACAAACTGCACTTTTCCGCTTCCACTTTGCCTTCCCTGCTGTGATGAAAATGGTGTGGTGGTAATGTTGCTGCACTGTTAATCCAGAAACCCAGGTAATGTTCTGGGAATCCAGGTTCAAATCCTCCCACAGCAAATGGTGGAATTTGAATTCAAGAAAGATCTGGAATTAAGCTTCACTTGCTTTCTCAAATGGCAAACAGCAACTTGCACATTCTCCTCTTTTAAAAGCAGCATTGATTTATTTTTTTTCTTCCTCCCTTTCAGTTCATAGTTCAAAAATAAAAAGATGTCTTTACATTGAAGAGCACTTGGAACTGAACGACACTTGAGTTGAATCTATTAAAAGTATCGTGAAGCAGTCCTACTGGCTGTAGGTTGCAACATGCACAAAGACCCAGTGTTAGCACTAGCTAATATCATGTCAAGTTTTGTTGTTGCTATCTACCACTATTGTTATTTTGGCTTAAAGAACTGTAGCTGTTATTTCCTATCAATATGTAAATACTTCCTATTCTTAGACAATATATTGAACATCATTAGATCCAGTTTCTTCACAAATAGTATTTTCTTCATTGAAATTCACTCCAGCGATGAGCACAAAATCTGGCCTGATATTTTTGTGCAGTACTGTGGAGGCCTGCGCTATTGAGGGTGACTCCTTTCAGATGTGGCCCTATCTTCCCCCTCAGGTGGACATTAAAGGTCCCAGTATATGAATCAAAAATAGTAGAGAATTCTCTTTGGTATTAGATATTCTTTACCCTTCATCCAGCATCACTGAGAACAAGTTATTTATTCCGTATTTCATTTACTTTCTTCAGAACCTTGTTCTGTGCAAATTGGATGCATATTTCCAAAGTCAGTGTCCTTAAAAGTGAAATGTTTTAGGAGATTTTGAGGCCATGAGAAATGCTATACAAATATAAACTGTTCTTTCCTTATTATCATGTGATTAAGTACTGTTACTCAATCTTACATACATACATTTCTTTATTTTGAGTCAGTGGAAACTGTTGTGTTAAGGTTATAATTAGTCTATAGAAATTGTGACTCATTGACTTTTCATAGATTATTTTTACAACAATGTTAAAGCTGCAATTTCATTATTTGAATAATCTACACCGTTCCACTAAAATAATAAATTATATTGGAATAATTTTTAGAATTTATCATTTTTATTTTAAGATTTATTTTATGCACCCCATCCAAGTAAGCTATTTCTACAACTTTTAGATTTCACAGATCCGAGCGATAAACAGAGTCACACTATACGGGAACTTTTGGAAGCAATTTACCCCAGGGTTGATAAGCAAGAATACATCATCAAACTGGAACCCATAGAAACAAATCATAATGCAGTGTACCAGCATGTAACTAGACTCGATGATTCAGTCCTCAATGTAGAGACATACAGTCCTGAAACTTCGAGCCCGTTACCAGTGCAAGAGTCAGATATTGAAAAGATGCCAGAGATTGTACCAGAGGAAACATTGGAACTTGTCCATTCAGTTCCTTCAGAGCTTATTAAGAAAGAAATATCAGCCCAAAGGTTAGAACAAAGTCCGGAACCTCTCCTTACAGAGATAGAGATCTCCAACGGTTCCAGTCTTGCTCCCCACTTGGTCTGCTGCCTCTGTGCAAAAACTTTTAATTCCCGACGTAGTGTCAGGCGACACATTAGAAAAGTACATAAAAAGAAGATGGAAGAACTGAAAAAGTACATCGAAACAAAGAACAGTGCGGGGCACCAATCCTCCCTGTCTAACACCAGAAAGCGCTCAAAGGGCATTGGAGTGGTCACTGTGGGTAGGAACTGTCCCGTCTGCCACAAGTTCTTTGCCACAAAAGCAAATGTACGTAGGCACTTTGATGAGGTGCACAGAGGCCTAAGGAGGGACTGCATTACACCTGACATTGCCACCAAACCAGGGCAGCCACTTAGCTTGGAAGAGACATCAACTGAGCATCTGGTGGTCCCTGTGCCTCGCAAGCGCAAGTCTTCCTCAAAAGCAGAGTACAACCTGACAGCATGCAAGTGCCTTTTGTGCAAGAGAAAGTATAGCTCGCAAGTTATGTTGAAGCGCCACATGCTGATTGTGCACAAAATGAATCTGGGAGAGAGTCTGTCCAAGCCCCCGGAGCAGAGTACGGCTATGCTGTGCTGCGTGGAGTTGACTGAAACTAGTGCCTACTGCACAGGCAACATAGAGGGGTCTCTGCCCACCAATAGGCCCTCACCTCAGGGCGAGCCCAAAGGCTCAAGCCAAACGGGAGAGAAGAAAATCACCCCAGTGCTGAAAAACAAAGTGAAACAAGAAAACGAGAGTCCAAAGGCTTCAAGTCCGGCTGCTGTAATTGGCCACTCCAAGCCCAGGAAACCCAAGCTCTCGATGGGTTTTGACTTCAAGCAGCTCTACTGCAAGCTGTGCAAGCGGCAGTTCACCTCCAAACAGAACCTGACAAAGCACATTGAGCTGCACACAGACGGCAATAATTTCTATGTCAAGTTCTACAAGTGCCCGCTTTGTACCTATGAGACACGCCGCAAGAGGGATGTCGTACGGCACATAACGGTAGTGCACAAGAAGTCAACCCGCTACCTGGGCAAAATCACCGCCAACCTCGAGAGCCGAGCAGTGAAAAAACCGATAGAATTTGTGTTGAACAGAGTGCCGAGGAGAGGCCCCCAGAGAGACGAAGCCAAGCACACCAAGAAGCACGACAGCACTTCTGCCTCCCCTGTCCCCTGCCCTGCTGTCACTGGCAGGAAAACTGATGCAACGGAGCCTGGCACTGAAGTAAAGTTCACCAAACACTTTTCACTGCACAAGTGCACTAAGTGTGGAAAAGCATTTGCCAAAAAGACCTACCTGGAGCATCACAAGAAGACGCACAAAAATGCAGTTGTAGCGCCGGAGGGAAATAAAAATGTTGGCCGCAGCACCCGATCCAAGGCCCTTCTCTCTGGTAAGAGTTCTGGTAGGCTTCATTAATTTTGTGATTTTAAAAGCTGTAATCTTTGTTTGCTTACTGTTCCCTTACCCTCGAACCTCCCATTTCAAAATTTGTGTATTAACATTTAAAATGTTACTAATGGCAACTTTGAACTTGCTCTCCATGTGGTCACCCACACAATCAACTGGAACACACTAGCTTTAGATGTGCCCTCATTTTAGTCTAATCTTGGATGGGGTGCGCATCAGAGTTTCCAGTTGATCCTGTGTGTTTCCTGCCCAGTAACTCCGATTAAGTTTGATCTCTTTGCTTTGTTTAGTATCATAGGTAAAAGTCAATATTTTCTTTCTTTTTTAATCAATTAAAGAATTCCTCCCCCCGCACTGTTTAGCTGTTTTACCCAGACCCGTTGGCAAGTAGATTTTTAGTGTGTTGTGTTTGGAGCCCAGTTCCTCCACCTGGGTGGAATTGCTTGACTGTCTTAGTTGACAATAAGCTGTGAAATGTGTCTGGGCAGTTTGATTTTTATTGCAGATTATCGTATGTATTGGAGCACTGTGATTTAAAGTCATTGACAAAGGGGGAGATGAGACGGTATTTTAAAAATGCAACGCATTACTATGATCTAGAATGCCCTGCCTGAAAGGGTGGTGGAAGCAGGCTCAGTATTAACCTTTTAAATGGAATTAGGTAAACATTTGAAGGGGAAATTTTGCAGAACAAACTGGACAGCTGGGTTTTAAAGACCAGAGCCAAGCAGAGTGGACCAAATGTCTGCACCTTTTGATGGATCAATCTGTACAATGTGGACAAACAGTCATACCGTAGTGGGGCTTGGTTTATAATTGGTTATATCCTGGCTGCTAGTCACAAGTGGATAAATTGTTCTTTGATTTAGTGGCAGGTAATCCCTATGTTGATTTAAAG
The DNA here is from genome assembly GCF_021869965.1 of Rhincodon typus. Classification (NCBI taxonomy): domain Eukaryota; kingdom Metazoa; phylum Chordata; class Chondrichthyes; order Orectolobiformes; family Rhincodontidae; genus Rhincodon; species Rhincodon typus. The sequence goes on along the minus strand of NW_025967874.1, from coordinate 16,585 downwards.
ACAATGCACTTTTTTTATGCAGTAGGGCCCAACCCTAAATTTGCTGTATGACCAGTGAAAATTCAGCGCACACACACACACACAATTTGACTTTGTGTTCAAGGAAGAACCTCTGCATTTCATTGAACGTGGGGGTGGTCACTTTCATTTTCTTCCTGATTTAACACCACTCTTTCATCATTTTTCGGTATACTTTATGTTAATGTGTGGGATATTTACTTAAACTAAATACTTCCTGTCCTGTGAAACTTTGAAACACTGATGTTCATAGCAGTGACCAGCTTTCACAGAATCCCGACAGTGTAGAAGCAGGCCATTCAGCCAATCAAGTTGACACCAACTCTTTGAAGAGCAGCCCACTTGGAGCCACCCCCGTACTCTATCCCTGTGACCCTTGATTCCTCATGGCTAATCCACCTAGCCTGCACATCTTTGGACTGTGGAGGGAGACTGGAGCACCCGGAGGAAACCCACGGGGAGAATGTGTAAACCCCACACAGACCTCACTCAGGGCTGGAATTGAATCTGGGTCCCTGGCGCTATGAGGTAGCAGTGCTAACCATTTTCAGATAGCCACTCCCTGGTCTGTGAATGCTCCGAGTAATTATGTCATTGGGCGATTATAGCTGATTTAGGACTGAGACCAGAGGAACCTCCTTCACACAAATTTGAGAACCTTTGGAGTACTCGGAGAGCTGTAGTTGAACATATTTAAATCAGAGATTGATATATATTTTAAGAACTTTGAAGGGAATTAAGAAATGTGGGTATATCATGGGAAGGTAAAGCTGATCTAAACAGGTTAAGCATTAAATGGTCGTTCAGAGAGAGGGACCAAATGTTGCTCTTGCTGTTACTGCTTATGACCTATATTTAACAATAAGATAATGATCCTTTCTAGATTGATTAAATTACCATTGCTGTAGTTTTAACTATTTTGAGACATTAATTTAAAAAAAAACAGGGAGGAAGGAATTCAATGGGATTTGCAAAGAGATTTCAGGAACAGCTTAATCGTACATCTAAAAAGCAATAAATATTCTTAGATTTTAGATCCCAAATCAGTTGAGGTTGAGAGGGGTGTTTCATTCCAGGCCAGGAGCAGATGTAAAGCTTGTGACAGGAATAACATACAAACCAAGTTATCCAGTCTAATTGCCTTGAGTCACCCCTTACAGGAGAAGATTTATTGGGTACTGATTTGAAGATGATGTCGCCTATCTTTGAAGCAAACTAAAAACATTGTTCTATCTGTTCCTGGATTGATGTTCACCTGGTGCAGTAGGTCTACAAAGAAAATTAATTTCTCAGTATGGCTGAAAAAAAGAAATCTGAAGTTTTTTTGTTGTACACTCATCAGGGCAGATGCAAAAATACTAAATTTCAAAGGGAACAACAGTTTATACGCATGGGCTCTAGTTTGTTGAGACTTTGTCATGCAGAACGCACCAAGGAATTACTGAGTTTTTTCCAATTAGAAGGGCCCTATCCTCAGGAAATGGGCATTTCATCTCTTACAATTAAGCAAAAACATTGGGAGACAGCAGTCCGCTGGTACGTTTCCTATGTCAATGTCTTGACCAATCTGAATCAACTTGTATTTTTGAATATAAGCAAAGCTTCAGGAAAGTCTTTTTCCATAATGCGTTCTACGTGATAACATCTCGGTCAAGCAGAGTTGACTTATCAACCAGTCTCGTGCATGTAGATTGTTGTACCCTTTGAAATTTGGCGTTCTTGTATCTGTCCTGACAAATGTGTATGGAAAGTTTCAACAGTATTCTCCGTTTTTGTAATATTGTATGCCAAGTAACTGAAAATAACTATTGCTGTAGCCTCAGTATAATCATGAAGGTAATATAATTGCTATAGAATATTAATGTGCTAAGTTTAAAATAAATTGCTGCATTTGCTGACTCATTAGTAGATGGAATAGCCAGGAAATAAAGATACACGGTGGAAATGCCATTATGAAAAGGCTCATTGCTACCTTTTACTAATTAGCCAAGATTGTTAGTTGCATGAAGGCTGAAAGGCTTAAACAATCTGACATGCTGTTTTCACCTCTTAACACTCTTAACAAACATCAGCACATTAAACTTGTCTTTTTTTTTTCAAATCCTTTCTGCCCAGATACTTCCAGATGACATGTCCATAAATGGACTTTTTGGGATTCTTGTCGTTTGAAGATTCAAATTGGTAGCCGAGACACTGAGAATCATTGAGTAAATAGCAGCTGTGAAGAAATAGGAAACCAAAGCAGCATGGGCAGGAAATTAGGAGCAATTCTGTGAAATGACGTTCAAAACAAGAGAAGATTATATCTTTAAGTACCAAAATGTAAACTGGTACAACATTCCGGACTGGCTGACCTGCCACTCTGGCAGAAACATACTGTGCTGTACCAACATTGAACAGCATGTTCCTTTCCAGCACCTTGGTGAAATGTGCTCTGCGCTCACGAGTGAATAGATCTTGCAACTGACAAATCTTTTATGGGAACAGAGGAACAGGTTGATTGAAAATCGTGGCACAGTTATAATTCTGCTGTTAGTGGTGTATGTTTGTTACGAACTTCTAGATCTCTGATGGCGTGGCTTAGCAGAAATCAGAAGAATTTTTTTTTTTGGAACAAGGAGAGAGCACCATGCCACGCAACACTGTTCTCCTGCTAAGACTCTGCTGTACATAACCTGACCTTTCTGTTTTAAGATCACAAATTCTAATTGCTGTGCATTCCTGAAGTCAAATAGAAAATGAAGAAACCAGCAGGCAATGACATTTCTTTTCTTGTCCTTTTTATATATTTTTTAAGGGTGATGCTAAACTTTTGCATGTGATTGTCACTTCCAAAACCTTTACATATCTATAAAAAGGTTGCAAGAAAATATGATTAACTGCACCACACTTATAGCTGAAATTAGAAACAATAACTGAAATATATCCTGATAGCAAGGGAAAACTAATTTATATCTAATTCTTATATAGTAGACCAGTTTTTAACATGTTCATTAAAAGTATGAATGTTTTGATAGTCAGTCATTCACAGGAGAAAGCAATAGATTTAAGACGACGAAATGATTTTTTTAACCATGACAGAGTGTTTGTTTGTGTATGTGTGCTAAAAATTGTGGATTCTGTTTAAAAAGAAAATTTCAGTGTAGGTACAGCAATCTGTTTGCACTTAAGTCCAATATCCTCAGCTGAAATGTAATTTTATTTTGGGCTGCCCTTAGAAATAGAGAAGATATATATTGGAAAGTAAACAATGGCAAGAATATACAAACACTGGCATCACTTACTGCCCTCAACTGTTTATCCTTTTAAAATATTAACCTGTTTTGATGCAAATTATACAGCAACTAGCTACATGGTTAATTAATTGTTTTCTTTACAAATAGTTTTCTTTTTACAATTATTGGTCCATGACAATCTTAAAATGACCAATATTGTGACTTACTGATGTTAAGCATTGAAGTATAATAGTTTTTAACATTTGGTAAGATGACAAATTATTTTCTAGATTGTCAGTTTTTGGATTGTTCATTAGATTGACAGCAACACAAATTTTAATTTGTCAAAATTAACCTCAGTTTGACAGGACAGCTGTCTGGTTTGAGGGTCTGGTGAAGCTACTAAATATAGGAAACAATGAATACCTGCAATGATGGCAAGATCTCTTAGTGAGACATCCCAAGCATCTTTTTATTTCTCCAGTTCTGAAAATCTATTGTATTGAATATTGATTGCAAAAGCACATAATTTTACATTACCAATTTTCAGGAAATTTTGAGTTCAAACTTGAGTTATTTGAAATGGAAAGAGACTCAGTGGGAGCCTGCTTGATAGTCAGCAGTCAAGCCTTCTCACTGCTGTTGTTGTGTGAAGTGGCCTGGATATAAACTCATTCAAGCCAGTTTTTCTCATTGTCAAATTGTGAGAGACCATGTCTAATATCAAGTTTCCATATGCTTTTCATTTTTAAATACAATCCCTTGCCCAGAGAAGGGCTGGTAGAGAAGTTTTAGTCTTGCTGATATTAACTGAGGTGTGAGTGTGTGTGCGTGTGTGCGTGGTTGAAGTTGAGGGTTGTCTGACTTTCATTGGCAGGTCGGCCACAACTACAGACTTGTTAGCACATTGCAAGTCTTGGATGTGCTTGAGGGTCACCTTTTAGTCTCCAGCCTGTTGAGTTTGAAAAGCTTCCCATCAAGTTGAAACTTGTGACCCCTTCTTGAAGTTGGACCTGAGTAAAATCCATGACCAGCCTGGCTCTGTGCCAAGCAGATTCAAAACAGTTTGGACGCCAGTCATTGCAAAGGATGGTTACTTTCATGCTGTCATGCAGGAGTTTCATTGTAGTAACAAACTTGGCTAGATGTACAATTCTCTTGAGTACCTTCAAAAGGGCTTTATAGTCGATGCAGTCAGAGGCCTTTGACAGATTATTAAAAACCATTTGGAGCTCTTTGTTTCAGATACTTGGATTTTTCAAGTGACAAACATCATGTCTTTGATTTCTCAAAGCGAAATTGGCTCTCTGGAAGGACTGGTGGGAGCTGGCCCAGGATGCTTTCTGGGAGAATCTTCCTATGGAGGAGCCGAGGAATATGTCTGTATCATTTTCCCAAATTGATTTATCACTCTACCTGAAAGTGTGATGTAACAAGCATGTGATGTTATACAAACTGGTTTTGTTTTGTTTCGTACAAATTATCCAGTGTCTATTGATAAATTCCCAGGTGTTTTGTTTTAATGCAATTTGTAATGTTAACAAAGAGTGAACTGCTACAATGCATTTGTATTCCCAGGCCTGAGTGTGACAGGTTGAGCAATCTAAATTGTTGATCAGTCTTACCGACTCACCAATTGCTAAACCTCTCTTTGCCTGAATTACACCACGTCACTGAGTGGAAAGTCTTGTTTTCATTGAACAGCTTGGATTATACTAAGGGTATGACATCTGTGTAGGGACTTTGGTTCATAGATGCAACGCCTTTCCCAAACCCAAAAATTGGAAGTAAGGTCCCCTGACTAAATGCAACTGTCTCTTAATTGTATCATTGTTTACTCAAACTTGGAATACGTCATTTTTATTTTATTGGCTATACAGAAATAAGGATAAGAATATTGAAGAACTTCTGATTTCCATCGGCAATTAAATTAACAGCTGTTGGGTAATATGGCGCTATAATTGCCCTGTTATGTACGCATGTTTAGATATCTTGCATTAAGAAGAGGTTTAGCAAACTTAGAAGTATGATATGATCATAATATCATGTAGTAACAACAAATTGATACTTTCCAAAATGAAGCACAAGAATAGTTTTAGTAAAGCTTTGCACTAAATAAATGCAGTGACTGCCTATCAAACTGAAATGACCTAAAAACACAATTCTCCATTTCAGCTATTCTACAGGGAGAATTACTTGGGAGTGTAACGAGTTTTGAGGTCAAGCAAAATGCAATTTCTGAGGAAATAAAATTGCATTTAGTTGTGTGTTGCATACAGTATGTCTCTGCTAAACATTGACTCGCTTAATATTGCTAATGGTGTCAATATATCGTTCGATGCTGTCAGTTTTATTTTAATGTAGTTTATCAAACCTCCTGTGGTCTGCCCTTCAAATAAACGGTTTCCTAACACTTCTGCCTTCACCCCAGTCCCTCTCCACACCACTCACCCCTCTTCAAAAGTCTGTTGCCACCCTTTCTACAACATTTAAAAACACTGCTTTCCTGGATAGTGCCATCAGATTTGCTATGCTCAATCTAGTGGCCAGTGTTCATCAGTGCACTTGACACTGATCTCACAGAATCATATGTTGTGGGCCACAGATTGTGTGAGAATTACACTGAGATTGCCACTTGGCTTCTGTTTATATTAAGAGTTCCACACTTCTGAAAGGAGATTTCAATCCGAGCTCTTTCAAAAGTGCAGAGCGTACCCCAAAACTAACAGGTGCAGAACAGTTGAGGGAAGGCTAATTGTATTCCCTTTTCTCACAGCAGCCAGATGCCATGTCCGGTAAATTAAACATCCAGCGTCACCAGCAGCTACTGACAGCTCACGTGCTTATCCTTTCACAGGAGCAAAGTGTGAGGGTAGGGTGCTGGTGAGACAGGGATAAAGTGCTAGGATGCCTGGGCACAAGGTGGGGAAAAGGCCAGGTAAGTGACGGAGCATATTTTGTGATGGATAGGAGGTACTGGGTCTGGCAGTGGTGTTGAGGTTGAGTTTGAGACAGAGACAGACTGTTGGGTGGTTACCGGGAGGTGTTGTGTCAGGATCTGGGTTGCAAAGGATTTGAAGGAGGAGACCTTAAGAATTCCTCCAGCATCCTCTGTTTTTATTTCAGATTTCCAGCATCCACAGTGTGTTGCTTTTATCTAGGCTTTTAATAATCTACCTATTCCTGACTTTTTTTTAGAAAACTTAACTGGAAATCTCCAAATTATGCAATTTTAATGGATACTTTGGGGGTAACAGGCATAAGGAATTGTCCATCAGAATCTTCAACTTTTCAGACAATTCCCTCAGAAACTTTGACATTGGCAATTCTGCAGGATCCGTCTATGTTGCAGAAATGGCTATTTGGCCATCAGAAAATCTGGGCAGCAGGTAATTCTACATTTTGGTGATGTGTTTTATTTTGCAAGCTAACTCAGCTCAGAATGCAGTTTTGCACATGTACAGTAAAATGTTTCACCTCTTGCATTGCACAGTTGTCCAAAAGAAAAGAGAAAGGAATCTCACTCTAGTTTTAACATTGATTCCCATGAGACAACCCATGATTCACGTAAAGGTCTGATATTCAGGAATGCAGCCGTTACTTTACTTGAGGGCTTACCCAATTGCGTACAAGGGAATGGAAAAAGACATAAAGGAACTGAGCTGAACTTGAAGTGATAAAGTAATGAATTTGTTTCTTGTTAGGTAAATGAATAACAGCAAAGCTTTCCTTCTGTTAATATTTACTGCTTTGCATTTAATATTGTATCAATGATATCCTATTCAGACAGTATGTTAATAAAATCAATTGAGTTTATTGAAGGCTTACTATTGAAGAAATTAGATATCCATTGCCATTATTTTAATAGGTACCTAACAATAAACAATAATAATCACTTTCATAACCAAGTATTTGAAATACTTCATCTGCCTTTTTTCTCCATGTTTCAACGCTTGCTTCCTCTTACTGAATCATGGAAATGTTATGGTGTAAAAGGAGACCATTCAACCCATGATGTCTGCTCTGGATCTTCAAATGAGCATCATTACCTAGTGTCAATCTCCTGCATTTTTTTCCCAGATCCTTGCACATTATTGCCATCCAGATAATCATCCTCCTGAATGCCTCAACTGAACATGCCTCCACCACGTTTCCAGGCAGTGCATTCCCCCTTCCCTAACTACTGGCTGTGAGAAAACATTATCTCTTACATCACTTTAGCAGCATCTTATTTTTTTTTCCTGTTTTTGAGTAGAAAGCTCACAAATTAATGTTGGCCACAGGCAGCACAAACTTCTCAAGTTTGGCTGGTTGTGTTGTGTCAGGATGTGATAGAAATTTAAGCGTTGGCTGCTGAGGTTTGTCATAGGAATGTTGTGGTTGGCTTCAGCACAAAATGGAAGCGTCAGACACTTGCTTGACTTTCGTCATTATACAGGATTATGGGGACATTGAGAAGACCAAGCTTGGCTCTGATGTACATCCAGGCGGAAGGACCTCTTTTGTGCTATATGGTTCTATTCTGTTCTAACCTTGTTGGAATTTTGTTTGAAAACTTCCAAGAATAATGGTTTCTGGGCTGAGGCACTGGATGTGTATTTCTGCAGTGAGGAAGTAAACGCCTTGGTGAGGTGAAGGCAGAAAGCTAAAACAAGGTAGTTGAAGTGAAGGAAAACTATGTCCACTACCAAAAAGAAACGTTTAGTTTATGTAAACTGCGCTCTGTTAGAACAAAGATCGAGTAAATACATCCTTGACTGTCAAGTGGTTCTAAATCTTTAGCTCCAGTGAGTACTTTTGAGGCAATTAAGGGTACAAGGGTATTTTTTGAATAATCCTGCCGCATAATTTTGTGTAATCTAGAAGCTGAAGTGTCACTGAATACATAAGGAGCCCATTTAGTGAAGAAATTAGTAAACTTCATTACTTCATTTTAGGGCCCTGAAACCAAATGTCATGTATGCTTCCAGATGCAACTGATGCCTCTTCATATAGAACAGCTTTTATTTAGCTGTTTGATTTTTATTTTTCTGAGGCACCAGTTTACTGGAGCATGAGGGGGGCAATGAATTTGTGATTAGTAGCAAAGTAGCTGAGGCAGTTATTTGGGTTTAATAGCGAGAGGTCATTAGTTCTCAACCTTGTTCTTTGGGAGGATACTACTTCAGAGTTTTAGAAAATTTTACAAGTACCAGCACAGTTTATTACCTTTACAGTGAGAAAACATGACAACAGCATTTCAGATTAGCTCGATGATCAGGGTATCGGTAAATGCGTTTGAAAAGTTGGAGGGAAGGAAATAATCCTACAAAATTAAACAAACTATTTTGCTCATTTGAAAGAGACATTCTTGTGGTTTGCAGTTTTCTGTGAATATTTTTCTTCAGAAATTCACACTTACTACTTTTTGTGTGTGTGTGTGTGTGTGTGTGTGTGTGTGTGTGTGTGTGTGTGTGTGTGTGTGTGTGTGTGCACATACTTATATGAAGGAATGTGTTGTTAATTGTACTGGATATTAATTGCTGCTATAGGTAAATTGAATGTAGATGAACTTTGTCTTTGGAACAAAGGTATACTGAGGAAGCCTGAATGAAGAAACCATGCTGGTGCAACAACCAGAGTAGTTGTCACTGCAGAGCAATCAAATATGAACTCTGACTCAATCCATCCACTGTTTTATTCTGTGATGGTGTCATATGACAAACTGTCCTGAACATTGTTCAGAGCAAAGAAAGGAAAATTGCCTAAGAATTCATCTGGGTGGCAGTGACTAGCAATAGAGCATTGTACTGACAGCAACATTAAGTATAACAGTAAATAAAGCCATTGAAATTGAAGTTCTGTGCACTGTGTCTGTCTCTCGTTCTCTCTCATAGATTGCAGAATTAATTTTTGTTTACGGGATTTTCACCTTAGTTCTACAGTCTTAGAATGCTTTTTAGACTTTAAACTGAAGAATCTTTTTGTGTTTGATGAAATTTACATTTCCTCCACCTACCCAAGTCATGTTGAGTGTGTTTATCTCTACTGCAGTTAGAAGGGCTATCAATACCACTGGAGGGTGGTCATAGAGATGTACAGCACTTCGGTCCAACTCATCCATGCCAACATCCGACATAAATCTAGTCCCATTTGCCAGCATATATCCCTCTAAACGCTTCCTATTCATATACCCTTCCAGATGCCTTTTAAATGCTATAATTGTACCAGCTTCCACCACTTCCTCTGGCAGACCATTCCAAACACATCCCACCCTCAGTGTGGACATGTTGCCCCTTAGGTCCCTTTTAAATCTTTCCCCTCTCATCTTAAAGCAATGACCCCTCTAGTTTTGGACGACTCCGCCCCGGGGAAAAGACCTTATTTATTTACCCTATCCATACCCCTCATGAATTTATTAACCTCTGTAAGGTCACCCTTCAACCTCTGATGCTCCAGGGAAATAGCTCCAGTCTATTTAGCCTCTCCCTATAGCTCAAACCCCCCAACCCTGGCAATATCCTTGTAAATCACTTCTGAACCCTTTCGAGTTTCAAACATCCTTCCTATAGCAGGGAGAACGGAATTGCACATAGCATTCCAAAAGTGGCCTAACCAATGTCGTTTAGAGCTGCAACATAACCTACCAACACCTATACTCAATGCACTGACCAATAACGGTAAGCATACCAAACGCCACCTTCACTATCCTATTTACCTGCGACTCCACTTTCAAGGAACTATGAACCTACGCTCCAAGATCTCTGTTTAGCAACACTCCCCAGGACCTTACCATTAAGTGTATAAGTCCTGCCCTGATTTGCTTTTCCAAAATACAGCACCTCACATTTATCTGAAGTAAACTCCATCTGCCACTCTTCAGCCCATCTGATCGAGGTCCCGTTGCACTCTGAGGTAACCCTTGCTGTCTACCACACTTCCAATTTTGGTGTCATCCGCAAACTTACTAACCACCCCTCCTATGTTCACATTCAGATCATTTATATAAGTGACTAAAAGCAACAGACCCAGCACTGATCCTTGTGGCACACCGCTGGTCACAGGCCTCCAGTCTGAAAAGCAACCTTCCACCATCACCCTCTGTCTCTTACCTTCAAGCCAGTTCTGTATCCAAATTGCTAGTTCTCCCTGTATTCCACATGATCTAATCTTGCTAACCAGCCTACCATGCGGAACCTTGTTGAAAGCCTTACTCAAGTGCATTTCGATCATGTCCACTGCTCGGCCCTCAACAATTCTCTTTGTACTTCTTTAAAAAATTCAATTTAGTAAGACATGATTTCCCATGCACAAAGCAATGTTGACTATCTCTAATCAGTCTTTGCCTTTCCAAATACATGTAAATCCTGTCCCTCGGGCCTCAAAGATTAGAGTCTTGGGTTACTGTATTTCTGATCTTTACATGTTTAAGCATCATACTTCTCTTCAAATTGTCGGTGAAAGAAGTGGTCCCAGATAGATTCCTGTTGGACGGAACGATCAACTTTAAACCACTCTGAGAAGTACCGTTTAGCTTTTACTGTTTCATCCCTTTTTATTTAATAAAACTTTGCTATGCTTTATGTTAAGGAATCCGTAGAATACGTGTTGAAAACCCACTAAGATAGGTTGGGAATTTTCATTGTTCTTTTAAATTCTGGAAGTAAAAGACAATAGCGGTAAGAGTGACCTTTGAAGTTGTGGTGATTCTAAAAAAAGTAGATATTCTAATATCCTTTTGGAAAGGAAACTTACTGTCTTCGCCAAGTCTGACTTGTGTGAATCCATTAATTCCATTTCGTGAAGCAAATTGGTCAACATTACCTGGTCTGACCTACATATGACTCTAGACCCACAGGAAAATGGTTTACTCTTGGCTGCCCCCAGTTCAAGGCAAATTGAGGATAGACAATAAATGCTGGCCTTGTCATTGATACCCAAGATCCATGAAATAATTTTTAGAGGTCACACACCAAGATACCAACTTGACTTTAAGTTGTTACATGAAGATTGGTACAACTTGGTTGTTCAAAGAGCTACTCCATTTCAAGATGTGGGTGGCACAGTGGCTCAGTGGTTAGCACTGCAGCCTCACAGCACCAGGGACCCGGGTTCAATCCCAGCCTTGGGTGACTATCTGTGTGGAGTTTGCACTTTCTCCCTGTGTCTACCTGAATTTCTGCTGGGTGCTCTGGTTTCCTCCCACATAGAACATAGAGCAGTACAGGCCCTTTGGCCCTCGATGTTGCGCTGGCCTGTGAAACCAATCTGAAGCCCATCTAACCTGCACTATTCCATTATCATCCATATGTTTATCCAATGACCATTTAAATGCCCTTAAAGTTGGTGAGTCTACGACTGTTGCAGCAGGGCATTCCACGTCCTTACTACTCTGCGTAAAGAACCTACCTCTGACATCTGTCCGATATCTATCACCCCTCAATTTAAAGCTACGTCCCCTCGTGCTAGCCATCACCATCCGAGGAAAAAGGCTCTCACTGTCCACCCTATCTAATCCTCCGATCATCTTATACGTCTCTATTAAGTCACCTCTTAACCTTCTCTAACGAAAACCGCCTCAAGTCCCTCGGCCTTTCCTCCTGTCCAAAGATGTGTCAGTTAGGTGGATTGGCCATGCTAAATTGTCCATTGTATCCAGGAATGTGTTGGTGTATCGGTAGGTGAGCTAGCCATGGGAAATGCAGGGTTATAGGATAGGGAGGTGAGTCTGGGTGGGATGCTGTTTGGCAAGTGGCCTGTTTCTACACTGCAGGGATTCTACTCGTGTAGGTCTAGAGCTACCTGCTCAAGGCAAACAGGAATAGGTAAGTAATACCAGACTTGCAAATAACACCAATATTCAAAATTAAATTTCAGAAGCTTAAATTTGTTGGTCTTGCTCTAATTCCACAAATCTTAAATTATCCAGTAGTTTCCTTGTGCTGTCTTGTCAAAGGCTTATCTAAATCTCACTGTTCACTGCATTTACTGCACTTCCCCACTCACCATATCTGTCACTTCAAAGTAGTGACGAGATTTGTCTTTGAAATCTTCCTTTGAAAATCCTGTGCTTCACATTATTCGCGCTCTCTCTCTCTCTTTCTCTCTCGCTCGCTCTCCTGGTTATTTAGCTATACATGCAAGTAAATAATCTCCAAGCTCCCTGAACCACAAATGATAAACTCACTGACCTGTAATTATCCTTTAAGAAAATATGTTGTATTAACTACTGACCAGGCCTATAACAATCATTTACTGTCCATAGTGCTCACAAATATGAGTGGCAGGATAGGGTGGTATTTGGTATTTGTACAATCTGCACAATTTTTCATTTGTGATTGATTCAACCAAACTTGGATGTCTCATCTAAACTGTTTGACTGTACAGGTACAGTGCTGAGGCTAACCAAAGGGAGGGTGAGATGTTGATTCAGCTATCAACAGTGTTGGTACAGAAGCGTGTCTGCACATATTGTCAAACAAGAATCGCTCAGACTGAAGGTGGTAATGTTGGATGGGATGTGAAGCTATTGTTAGAGGTTCTGTGGTCACATTTTGAGAGGTAATAGTGGAATCAAGGAAATCCTTCTATACCTCCCTGAACTGGATAATTTGGAGAGATACTTGAACAGGATAATGTGGTAAGATTAATACTTTGGTACATTTTGAGGTTCATAGTTAACTTTGAAAATTCTGTTCCGTTCAATGTGCGGGTAATTGACAATTTAAGTCAGCATGCCTGATAAGCTAAAACAGGTTTTACCTAAAATATACACCGAATAGATCTCATAGACGGAAGACTCACTGTAGTCCCTGGACCACTTACAGATTCCACAAAGCAAAATTCTTTTCCATGCTGTTAATGAGTTCACTTCAGGTCCGTCTCCGGGAGAATCTCTAGAGAGTGTGAAACTAAACCTAACCATTAAGAACTTGCAAAGAAGCTAAATTTTAAAGAGCTTTACTCCTGTGCAAAATGGATTTCTGAATTTCATCAGTTCAGACTTGTATGTGCTTCTAATAGCAGAATAAAATGAAGTTATATCTTGGAGCTTTGAGGGTACCCTTAAAGGTCAAGGTGACTAGTTTCCTGCTAGTTGCAGTTTGATTGCCAAAAATGAAGATTCTGAATTTTATTGTTTATATATGCCCGTGGAAAAGTATCTTGTTAAATCAGAGAAAGTAATGGGATCGTTACCCTTTGAAAAGTATGAACCAATATGACCATCTCTCAGAAGAAGCTGTTCTTTCCTGCTCTTTTCTGCACAAACCTTATCAATTCCCTGGATCATTGAAAATAAGGAAAAAATTAATGTGCGCCTTTTAAATCCTTTGTGAGTACGAGTGGTGGAATGTTTCATGCCGTCTTTGTTAGTGCTTGCTAATTGTTAGGATGGCTTCTCAAAAGTGGCATCTCAAAAGTGACCTCTTAAATACATCATTTGAAGAAACACTGACATGAACATGAAAATCTAAACTATTGTAACAAATATAAGCATTCACTGGCAGCACAGTGCTTATTGATGAGCTCAATAAGGTCTCATATCCCCTTGACAAAAAGGTATAGGGAGAAAACAAATTAGATTACTTTTAGCCATTTATAACTCAATAAATGTTCGTGTTATGGTCCAAGGCTGCAGCAATACCAAGCCCACTGTCTCATAAATTAGGAAACAAACTCTTAAACTTTTAAAAATGGAAGGATTTGGTACAAAAACCATGAAGTGCAGTTTCTTTTCCCTCACAAACCAACGTAGATTGTCAAATTGCTTAATAATCTCATGAGTGGCCTATTTAATCTCGGAGTAAGTTCTGTACAAATGCTGTTACTAAAAAAAAGCATTTTGTAAACTTTTGAAAACTGTTAGCCCTGCACAAAATTAATGATGGATTCAATCTTGCAACACTGTATGTAATGTTTCTCTTCAAGTATTTATGCAATGCTCTTTTGCAGGTTAATATAAAATCTGCTTCCATCACTGTTTCTGGCAGATTCTAGATCGTAATTGGAATTTGTGATGAGGAATTTAATAGGATAGGCAGGTTAGATGAAATAAGTTGAGAGGAAACTCGTGCTGTAAGTAGAATTAAAGCTCAGCACCATGGAACTCTATTTATGCTTTCCTATTATAACTTTCTAAGATCACTTGAGGAATTCTTTTTTTCCATAACAAGACCATATTTAACTCCTCTTCTGAACAACACAAAGGAGGCCAACTTTTAAAGAAGTCTTTAACAATAGGACAGACCAAATTACAGGTTTGAATACTGTAATATTCTGATTCTACAAATAAAAAATCTCTGGCTGTCCACAAGCCCTTTTGTTCTCAATTAATACCTTCCGTTCACAAACACAAAAATCAAGTAATTAACAAAATACTACAATGCAGCAGCTTAGACTTGTACAACAGGGGAAAAACAAAAAAGAAACCTGTAATTGGACTGAGCCAGATGAGCCAAAATAATCTTTCCTGAAAATAGAAACAGGGACGGGTGAAATACAAGCATCTGTGGATACAGCAAGAATTAACATTCCAGGGCAGTGATAACTTTTTAATCAGCATTAAGGCAAGGTGGAAATGTAAGCAGGCTTTACACAAGTGAAGGGAACAGAGTTGGGGATGCTGGTAGTGAATGGAAGAAGAGCAAGTCTGAGTGTGGCAGTCTAAAGATTTTGTGTTATGGGCAAAGTACAAAAACAAAATAAGTGTCCAAATGAGTGCTGTCTAAATATTTACAGTCATTCAAAAGCAAAGTAAATGAATAAAAAGAAATCACATATTTGTTTGGTAGGACAGAACTTCAATGCTGAAAAATGACTTTGATGAAGCATTTCATTTTGTACCCAGATCAAATGCAAGAATGCCAATTTCAACTGACCACAACAATTTATACTATGCTGTCAAATCTGACTGGCTAAGGCATTCATGATTCTGTATCTTGCAACATTTCTAAACATCAGTAAATTCGGATCACCAGAAAAGAATAAGGTAACGAATGAACAAAATTAGGGGTGCCAGAAAGAGAGGAGATTAATTCCTCTCCTTGCATTACTCTCGGTTTTGTCAGAGGCATAACATAAAATGAGAAAACAGGTATTCAGTTCCACTGGTTGGACATGAAATTAGGTGACATTTTTAGTTCTGGTTTAATTTATGATGGTTTAACCAATGACACCATCCTATCATTCACACAAAAAAGCAGATGTTTGACTGCACTCTGCTTCTCCATTTTCTCTAGATTGATCACTTTTACAATCAGAATATAATTCTACATCCCTATCACTACAAGCAGTCATTCTCTGCTCCATTCCACTTGTCCTTCCTGTTAATAGGGTGCAGATGTCTTTCTCACAATGGAATTCACAACCTTCTCAACAAGCTTCCTACTACCCAACTATGATTTAACACTGTGTTTAATGAATTAACAGTTTTACCTAGTTCTCTGGATCCAGTGCTTGGACAGCACTTGCCAGTGGAGAGTCCCCAGCCATTACCTGAAGAGGCTGTTGGCCATGTCAGATTCCAAAGGTTTGTGGTTCCAAGCCTAATACTTTTGAGGATAGTTTATGCAAACATTACTGAATGCATTAGTCATAAAAATGAATTCTGTAAGGAACTTCTCTATGTTAGAAGAAGAATGCTGCTCCTGTCATTCACAAAGACACTTTAAGTATAGAATAAATGTGTTACTTCAGTGTACCGGAATGCGTGCACGACAAAATCAAACATCCCCCAAGGCTGTGATCTAGTCAGGGAAGGAGCAAGACCAACAAAAGTGAGCTTTTAAATCACTATCATAAATCTAGAGATTATCTCATAAAATAACAATGAAAGGGGATTAGTTTTACTTTCAAATCACAATTGGCATATTTAGTACAGATTGAATAAATGATGTAATTCATTTATACCACAATAAGTAAAGAAATAAAATGGTAAGCTCTATATCACTTTAAGTTCAAATGTGACCTATGTTATCTCACAAATGGTAGTTACTCTAGTAATGCTAGTGTGGCACTTCTATTGTTTTGTCACAATTCCTTGTTCTGTTTTTTGAGTTAATAATAAATAGTGCAAATGGATGCTTCAATGTATAAGTAGGTCTTTGCTTTGATTCTTCACTCTGTGCTGAATGAGTTGTTATGAACAGCAGGTAGTGGTTGCCCTGGACCAGACAGGAGAAAATTGTCCAGGGTTCCAATTCATAACGACCTCATGCCTCTTGTTAGTGCATGTGTGAATGCCTGTCTAGTCAAGGCAGAACAGGACTGGCACCTGGTTGCAAACCTTCACTATCCCATATGCTATTGGCATTCACTATCAAAGATCTCACAATAATGTCCACTTGACTGAAGAGTAGACAGTGTCAACTTTC